>NW_022195779.1:1342500-1564017 GCF_008641045.1 Pistacia vera
AACGGAGCCTCAAGTACTTACTCAAGCAGCGTATGGTCACACCGGAGCAGCAAAAATGGGTTGCAAAGCTACTTGGCTATGATTATGAGATACTTTATAAGCCTGGAAGAGACAATTCAGTAGCCGATGCCCTTTCCCGCGTGACAGGCTCTCCAATTCTTAACGCTTTATTTGTTTCGCAGGCTCACATCTGGGAGGAAATTAAAATAGCAGCTGAAGGCGATACTTACATGGACTGCATTGGCAAGCTGGCTACTACCAAACCAGGCCTTCCCTACACCAAGCGTAATGGGTTGATATTATACAAGAATCGAGTGGTGGTGCCTCCCAAGTCCCAAATTCCAAACCAGTTACTGCGTGAATTCCATGACTCCCCTCTTGGTGGCCACTCTGGAGTGCTGCGCACATATAAACGTATCGCTCAACAGTTTTATTGGCCATTCATGTATCGAATGGTGAATGCGTATGTCTCCTCTTGTCATGTTTGTCAACGAGCTATGGCTTCTACGTTGTCCCCTGTTGGTCTCCTACAGTCGCTGCCTATTCCTTATCAAGTATAGGACGACATCACCATGGATTTCATCGAAGGACTACCACCATCCCAGGGCAAGAACACAATCTTTGTGGTTGTCGATCGCCTTAGCAAATCAGCTCACTTCTTGGCCTTAACTCACCCTTTTTTTGCCAAGATGGTAGCCGAAAAATTTGTCGATGGCGTCGTCAAATTGCATGGCCTGCCCAGATCAATCATCAGCGACCGTGATCCTATTTTCATAAGCAACTTTTGGCATGAATTCTTTAAATTGTCTAGCACACAATTGAAGATGAGCTCTGCATACCATCCACAAACTGATGGACAGTCCGAAGTCGTCAATCACTGTGTTGAGCAATATCTACGTTGTTTGGTTCACCAGCAACCACGAAAATGGTACTCTCTTCTTCCCTGGGCAGAGTTTTGGTATAATACAGCCTACCATGCTTCGACTGGAATGTCACCTTTTCAAGCTCTGTATGGTCGGCCTCCTCCTATGATTCCACACTATCAGTTGGGCTCTTCTCCTGTTCATAAGGTCGACCAGAACTTGGCCTCACGCAATGATATTCTCAATCAGCTCAAGCTCAACTTACATGCAGCTTCCAACCGGATGAAACAAATGGCTGATTCAAAATGACGTGACATCGAGTTCACTGACGGCGACCTTGTTTTCCTTAAACTGCACCCTTATCGCCAACAAACAGTGTTCAAACGAGCATCTCAAAAACTAGCTCACAGGTTTTATGGGCCCTTTGCAATTGAGAGACGCATCGGCAAGGTAGCATATCAACTCCAACTTCCTGCAGGTTTTCGCATCCATCCAGTATTCCATGTTTCTTTGTTGAAGAAGAAGATTGGTGATTCAAGTGCAAGTTGTCCTACTTTGCCACCTCTCAACGATGATGGTGCCATCATCATAACATCTGAGGAAATCATAGATACTCGTTGGATTAAAAAGGGGGGGAAATTTTTTGAAGAAAGCTTGGTCAAATGGAAAAACCTTCCCATTGAAGATGCCACGTGCGAGAATGCGGCAGAGCTGCAAGAGAAGTTCCCTGCTTTGAACCTTGAGGACAAAGTTCCAGTAAAAGTGGGGGGTATTGATAAACCACGAAGATCTCAGCGTGTTTCTCGTCCAAATTAGAAATACTTGGACTGAGTCTTAGGTTGCAATGTTTAGAGAAGAAGTCCATTTGTTGTTAGAGTCTTATTGTCAGTTGGAGTCCAACTCTTCTACAATCCAGTTATTTATGCTTCCATGATTTAATTTCTGTTTATGCATGATAGTTGTGGTCATAAGTTTAGGAAGAGCGGTTAGAAAATATATGTATTTAAACTCTTTCAATGAATAAGAAGGACATAAAATATTAACCAAAACTTGTGGTCTGTTCTCACCCGAAGAGATCAACTTACCTTTATTTCAAGAGCTTTGGCTGGGACCTAACAATGTGTCATACACCCAAGCACTTAGTGGATCTTTATCATGCTTCCAAAGAAAACAAAGACATGAACTTTGAGACAAATTTTGTTGAAGATTTATGTTAGGACTACACATCTCAATGTGTCAGATATCTTTGGAGATGAAGATGAAGACTTCTAGTGTGTATATATATATATATATATTTGCTACAACTTTATGGTCTTAATCTGCACTTTAATACTAAATGAATTATCAGTATGAAAATGACTCTCGGTAATTGTACGAACTTTATTACCTATTTTTTTGTTTAGAGCCATTTATGCCCAAAAGGCAATACATATTTTTCTCAATCATACGCTTGGTGTACTAGAATTTTTTGATAAAAAAATGTTATTCCTTTGAAGTGGAATAAAAAAGTCATATTAAATATTAACGCTGGAAATATAACTAAATTAATACCCCCTAAAGAGATGATTGCCCCAGAAATGGCAGATATAAATATTGGCCTAGAAGTAGCATATGCACCAAAAGTTGCATGTATAATTATTGCCCTAAAAATGGCGCATACCTTGGTGTCCTATACTAATTGTTAGAGCGGTGTCTTAGAGCCAATTTGTTTATTGTAAACTGACTCTAATGTATCATGTTTATTCATTAATAAAGACAATATTTCTATATCATATAATTCTTATTAATTTATGTTATGATATATGTCCTTAGAATGGTAGAACCATGATGAAAGAATCAAGTGTTTTAAATTTTGATTATGAGATCTCTATGAGCACATTTGGTGGCCATTCTAGAAACGTTCGTAGCCTCAATATCATCGTGTTGAACGACACTGTCGAAAAATAGAGATAGATTTCACTTGTTAAGGTTGTTACTTAGTGTAACACATGGGTGCTTGGTGTATGTAAGTTCACTGGACTGACCCACTAGAGGATTCCATATAAATGGTAACCCTAGTGTCTATGGAATAACTTGATGACATAAAAAGAGATTCAGAAGAGATTCCTTTTGCTATGCTTATAACGTTCTTCTGCAACAAATTAGATCTATAACTCAGTTAACAAGGCAAAGCCGGAGAAATTGAGTTCAATAAATCTTATATGTTAACTGGCCTTGCTTTGCAGCAGATGAGTATAGTAAGAGAGATTGGTGATGAAGAAAGAATTAAAGGAAAGGTAGGATGATGAGGATGACAGGAATGAACCCAGATCAAGTTCTATGCCTCGTAGTCAGGTTGATAAAATTCTTGAGAGAATGAAATCTCGGTTTGATCAAAAGTTTGCTCAAATGAGTAACCAGCTTTCTAAAGCCGTCAATGAAATTCTTTATCTCAAAAACCAAGTGTCAACCTAGCATTGAGCCTCTTTGTCGTAATCCTTTCCTCAACCACCTAAGCCTTAGCCAGTTTTTGAGTCTTTTCATATTTTGAGTTCTTTTTGCACATGGGATACATCTGTGTCCATTTGGACACTTGAAGTTTTTCTTTTATTTTTATGTTATATGCTAGAACTCATATGATATATTGTTGTTTATTAATGAGAGTTTCTTTTCATCAATCTTACTTGTTATTGATTCTATTGTTTGATGTTGATGATTGCCAATGACAAAAAGGGGGAGAAAGTTTGATAAAATTTAGTTGAGTTGATATTTGTTTGAGTTGAGTTGATATTTGTTTTTATATGTGATGTTGTGATAAATGGGTGAAGAATTGTTGGATGTTGGTTTGCTTATTTGGCAGTATGCTTGGTGTAAGGGGGAACATTTTGCGCTCACTTTATTTGTTAGTAGAGCATGCATATTTTAAGGGGGAGCTTTTCAGATTTTGTTTTAGCATGTTGCTTTTGGATTTATACATATACGTTGCTTCCACTATCTATCCTCTTGGTCCTAACTATCTTTTCTTTGAGATTTAAGAAGATTGGTAGTGTTCGGGATGAGTTTGGATTGATTTGGTAAGGATTTGAGTGAAAAAGTTTAGAGAGTAGAGAGGTTTCAAATGTGATGCTCTCGTGAAAATGAATGGTTATATTTATAGAAATCACGAGGAACGGTTATGCGATCATCGAGCAAGATCGTTCTTGGAACGTCTAAGATTAGGGTTAGGGCAACTTGACTCTGAATAGTCATATGCGAAATCCCATAGTTTTTGTAGGGTATCCTACAAATATGCATTTGTCAGATTTTAAGGCAAGCTTGTTTGATGTCAATTTCTTGACATAAACATTACAACCCTAAACTCTTAAATAAGACAATTTGGGCTTTCACTCATTCCATAGTTCATATGAAGTCTTATTTACAGACTTGGACGACACACGATTTAGTGTGTGAATTGTAGTCTCTAGGGTGTAACCCCAAAATGATAAACCAATTTGTTTTAGGATAAAACCTTACTGATAAAAGCAATTGTTCTACCTTCTTGCACAAGAACTAACCCAATGCCTACTCCCGATGTATCATAGTTAATATCAAATGGTTTGGAAAAATCAGGTAATGCTAACACTGGTGCTGTACTTATTGCCTTTTTTAAGATAATAAAGGCATGTTCTTCTTCTACATTCCAATTGAAGTTATCGTTCTTCAACAAATTAATCAATGAAAAACTAATTTTCCAATAGTGCAAACAAATTGTTTGTAATAATCGATGAGTTCCAAAAAACCACGCAATATTTTGGAGGAAGAAGGACTTGGCCATTTTAACATCCTCACTACTGTCACCACCCCTTCCTTATAAATCAAATGACCTAAATATTCAATTTTTTATTGGCCAAAAGAACATTTTGATCATTTGACAACTAACTCATTTTGCTCTAATACTTCCAAGGTCAACTCCAAGTGTTTCAAGTGAGCCCCATATGATTGGCTACAAACCAATATGTCACCAAAGAATGTCAATACAAACTTCCTCAAAAACAACTTAAAAATAGCATTCATCAAGCTTTGAAAGGTAGAGGGCTGTTGAGTGTTGGAAATGCAGATATATTTAGTGATTTGGGGGTGAAACTGTAAGGAATTTAAGGTTTAATGTATGATTTATGATGTGAATTTTGCATGTTTCGTTATCTTCCGGAATCACAAGTTATGTGTGTTTTTCAGGTATTCAGGTGCAAAAGAATTGATTATTCGTGCTTGTATTGGTGTTCGGACATCCTAGATTTGTTTGAGTGCGGATAAATCAAGGTGAGAAGTAAAAGTGTGAAATTCCGACTTTGCACCGTGGCTCAATTAAACTGAGTCGTGACGTAAATGAGTCAGGGCGTAATTCAACTGAGCTGTGGCAGAAACGCGTTGAGGCGCAATTCAAACATGCCGGGGCACAATTAAACTGAGTCGCGGCGTAAATCGCGCAAAATGTAAAAATGTTGCATTTCCAACCCCAAATTCGACGACCAGTATTTACAAGTTTGCCATTTTGTCTAAAAACTATATATAGGCAGCTTTAGTCTGTTTTAGGGAGTTTTTAGGTGTGATATACACATTTAGGGAGAGAATACATTTGGGGCTTCTTGGAAAGGTGGAGATTGGAGAGTGGAGAGGAGAAGAGGTTCTCTTCCTCTCATCCTTCTTTGTTCTTCATGATTATGGTTCCAGGTGTTGTTGTTTCTTTTCCTTTATGTTGTATTTTGTTTTCTAGGAATTTGATGTAATCTAATTGAAGGCTTGTGTTTTATTGTTAATTTATTTGTTTGATCAATTCTATTATGTTCAAGATTCATTCATTGCATTTAATTCAATCTTTAGTTGATGTTAGGGCCTGATCGACCTTGATGTTTGTTGATTGATTGTATGAGACAAGATTGGTTATGGAATGATTGATTTGTAGCCCTACCCGAGTATAGATTGGTTATTGTCTTTAAGATCGTCTTGCGTTTAATGGGTTTTTGTTACTAGATTAGGCTATACGCCATTAGCTAGTTTAGTTGATGGAAACACTACGTTATTCCGAATGGCCGCGGTAACACCTTAGAAGCAATATACATCGTGCCTATCTTGATTAGCTCCGTGAATGGATGATTTGTGTCTATGTGAGTTGGTTCTTTCATTGTTTAAACTAGGCTATACACCACTAGCTAGTTTGAATGATGAAAATACTAGGTTGAACCTGATGATGTACGAACCCTAGAATGGAGTGGAGAGAATAGTAGTTTGATGATGAACACGTGGCCTGATAATTATGATAGAGTTGGAGCCCTAGGATTTTTTGTAAATAGTTAGATTTAGATTTACTTTAATGTCATTTTTATGTTTTCTTTATTTCAATTCTTGTTGTTTTCACAAGGCATAGTTACTATGATCACGAGAGCATCTGTAGTCTCTGTGCTATGCTACAATTGCGACTCGTGCACTTACGAATGATTAAACTGTGTATGTCTGTCAAGGGTGCATTAGTTAACCTGAATGGCATGACTAAAAATTCATAGTGAACCTCGTGAGTTCTAAAGGTTGTATTATGCACATCATGAGGATGAACTCTCATTTGATGGTAACTTGACCTTAAAGTCCAATTTTGAAAGAAAATTGTCTCATTCAACTCAACTAATAAGCATTGGTATCATACTTGATGGTAATGCTATTGAAGGCTCTATAGTCAACACAAATCCTCCAAGTATTATCCCTTTTTTTTTTTTTTTTTTTTTTTACCAATAACATATGTGAAGAAAAATGACTAACACTAGCTCTTACACTACCAACTTCAGACAATTCTTTAACCATTGATCTAGTTGGAAATTGCCAGAATAGATATGACCGTTTCTAGTCAGATCCACGACCATCTGGCCATTTTCGATCATTAATCTAGTAAAAAATGATCAAATCGGCGCATGGTCGACCAGATCGAATTGGTCGTGCATTGGGACAATGGCTGCCGATAGTTGGCAGTGGGTTGGGGTGGGTAGAGGTGTTTTGTTTGAAATTAAACTTTTATGTGGTTGGGGTGTTTTAGCAAAATCTCAAATGTAGGGGTAGAGTCGGCGGTGGACCATGCCGACCCATGGCACGATAAAGCATGACACGAAAAAAGTACGGCATAGCACGACCCATGATCATGTAGGCCGTGCCATGGACCTGCACTGCACGACATGAAAAAAATTAAAAAAATAGCCATTACCCCCTGCAAAGGTGGGTAACGACTATTTCACATTTTTTTTTTTAATTTTTTCCTATAAATACCCCCATTATTTCTCTTATTTTTTCAAACTCCAACTCCAGTCTTCATTCTCCTTTCTCTCTCAACTCTCAAGCTCTCACAATCTCTTTCAAATTCGCAATTATTTTTTCATCGAATTTATTTTAATTTTTAGTCAAATTTCAAAATGGATCCAAATTCAAATGAATTTAATCCTTTTGATTATTTTGATAATGAGTCACCACCACAACAACCAGAAAATCTATCACAATCACAATCGCCACCCCCAAAAAAGAAAAGAAAGCAAAAATCAACAATTTGGTAGCATTTTGCTCAAACAAAAGAAACAGTTTGTGGTAAAATCGTGCAACGCGTAGTGTGCAAATATTGTGGTTCTAGTTTGGCCAGTTCAAGTATGGGTGGCACTGGGCTTAGGAGGCATATAAATGAGCATTGCAAAAAAATGCACAACATTTGAAAGGGCAATGTTGTGATTTTCGCAAGTGTATGAAATCGTGCAAATAATAAAATGTAAGTATTTGGACATCGAACCCAAGGGAATTACTATTATCAATTACCAAAATAAACTATCCTATTACTATTTGTTTAATCCAAATTTTATCAAGAAAAATCTAAATTAGAATTAACAATTGAATTTAACTAAAAAAAAAAAAAAAAACTGAAAAGAAAACAACTAAATAAATCTTTGGTTTTAATGCAAGATAACTAGACCTATAATATAGATTTCACACCAACTCTTATTCATATGTATTGATAACTTATGCTAATTTCATTAAGCTCTTCCTACAAGTCAAACTCCCTAAATTTCCAATAATTTTCTCTCGAACAATTGTCAAATTAACTCCCAATTACTAACCTGAATTGTCTTTAATCAGATTTAAGCAATTGGAGATTATTACGCTCTATGGAGTTTATCAAAATCTCACAAGTCGTGGTAACTTATCTCTAGCATTCGCTCAACCTATAGTTTTACTACTGTAGACCAACTAAGTATCATCTCTTGATCTCAACCTAGTCCATTAATTCATTCAATTCTTGGGCTCTTAAGAATAAAAAACATTGGCATAATAATAAAACTTGGGAAGAAATCTTAATAAAAATCAACATAAATAAATCATCACTTAATCAAGAGATTGGGTTACATCTCAGCTGTAGAAAATAAAATTAGTTCATAGCAATTATGAAAGAAACAATCATCTTTATTAAAATAAGAAACATGAGTTCAAGAAAGAAATAAGAAGAACTTCTCTTTGATATGACTCCAAAAGCTTAAGAGAATCTGTTGTTTTTCTTCTCTAGCCATTGGTCCTCCTCTAATTCTCTCCAAAGAATCCCCTTAAATAATGCTAAAGACTTGTATTTATATCTAAAAACGGTTAGGGTTTTGTTTCCCCTTATTCTACTAAGGTTAGAACTCCTAAAACCCCAATTTCCTAATTAAACACGGAAACAAATTTTCTAGTTTTTGTGAGTGTGTCGTGGCATGGGTGGTTTTGGAATTTTGTTGTGTCATAGCATGGTTGGTTCTAGAATTTTGTTGTGCCATAGCATGGTGGCCAAAATCTTCTCTTCAATTCAAACCTTACATCATTTTTTAGCACTCAATAGATGGTGATTTTTTAGCTTGTTAACGTTGAATCTAGCCAAGTTCTAAACATATGAAATGTAGCCCTTCGAATCATATTTCCAATGGTCCATAAATCATCTTCATCCGAGTTCTACATCTCTAGTTATCATTGAAATAATCTTCTCTTTAACTTCAAAACTATAACTTCTCTAATTCGTGATCCGTTTGTTCCACATCATCACTTATTCCATCTCCATCATTTTTCTTCATCTTAATGTCATCTTTAAGCATTGGTGACCTCACTAAAAATATACTTGTGATCTCATAAAAGACATTTGTGAAATAATTAAGCCAAATCACTCAATTGAAACCTAATTTCTCACAAATAATCCCCATAAACCATCAAGTAAATGTGTGTTTTGAAGCTCTTATCAGGCAACAACAAATTTCATTTACAAGGGCACCTACATCGATATGTGATTCAACTGATAGTCAATCAAATACTATAATGGGCAAGATTTCTAGCTTCACATGTAGTCAAAAAACCATGAAAGACTATATGGTCAGACACATTGTCGCAACCGATCAACCGTTTTCATATGGTGATGATCTAATTTTAAAATGGTATATGCAAAGAAGTGTACAACCTGTTTTTAGGAGAGTTCTTAGAAATACTTTAAAAGCTGGTATTTTTAGAATATACAATGAAATAAAAATAAATATTAAAAATATAATTAGTAAATTTAATGGAGTTATTTCGTTTACTTCTGATTTATAGACGGCCACTAATCAAGATTTAGAGTATATTTGTGCAACAAGTCATTTTATTAATTTAGATTGGCAACTAGAAAAAAAAAATTCTTATATTTCGTGTATTAAAATATCCACATACTGGCGTAACTATTTATGAAGAATTAGTTAAAAAATTTAGTGGATATGAAATAAATGAAAAAAAAATTTCTATCACATTTGATAATGCATCATCAAATGAGTTATTGATTTTTTGTCAAAACAATTAAATCCACCTTATGAAGGTCAATTTATTTCATATTAGATGTGTTGTCACACAATAAATTTAATTGTACAAGATGGATTAAAATCAATTGAAAATGAAATATCTTTAATTATGCATACAATTACATTTATTTCATCATCTCCTTCACGTTTACAACAATAACATTGTTTGTATAAGCAAATGGGGTTAGAAAAGAAAAAAATGAAAACTAATGTTAGGACTCATTGGAACTCCACATATTTAATGTTAAAATCTTGTGAATCATATGAAAATGCTATTACACAATTCTTTAATACAAAACAATATGATCTTCAATGACTAAAAATCATTGGAAACTTGGTTTTTCCCTAATGAATATTTTAGAACCTTTAAATAATGCTAATAAACAATGTTATAGTATTTATTATCCTACAACTTATTTAGTCTTATATAATATAATGAATATTAGTTTTATTTTTAAAGAATATAGAGATCATGCAGTTTTTGGAGATATTGCAAAAACAAAAAACAAAAAAAAAAAAAGGGAAAAACAATTTAGAAAATATTGGGAAAAAATGCCTCTATTGTTTGCTTTAGCCACTGTAATGGATCTTAGGATAAAATCATTAAGAATAAATAATCTGATAGAAGAAATTTAAGCAAATCTAGAGACCCCTTTAAAAATTTCTTTGGATAATGTTAGAACTTTATTACTTCAAATGTATTCAAATTATGAAGTCAAATGTGGAAACACGACAAATATACAATCACCATCAAAGTCAAGTTCCTTTAGAGGTAAAGAGTGTATTTGATCTATCATCACTAAAGGTAAACGACCGATAGATGCAAGCTCTTCATATAGTGAAATTACAAAATATTTAACCATGGATTATTTGGTTGAAATTTTGATTCAAATTCATCAATTTGATATTCTTCGATGGTAAAAAGTACATAAAAATACTTATCTTGTACTTTCTGCTGTTGCACATGATTTACTAACACCTCCAATTTTTACTATAATATCAGAATTAGCTTTTAGTGCAATTAGATGTGTATTGGACAAGAGAAGATTAAGTTTACATCCAAGTTTTGTTAAAAACCTTATGTGTATGAAAGATTAGGTGGTGCCATATTTCAAACTATAAAATCTTGTTGTTGAAAATATATTTGAAGATTTTAAGAATTTATAAATTAATGAAAATGAAGATGTATGATAATTCTTGATCCTAATTTCTAAGTTTGTATTTATAATTTATAACTTATAAGTAATAAAAAATGTTGAAATTCAATTAATATTTCGATGTCTTATTATTGTATTATATTTCATAGTGATTATATATTTTTTAATTACTACAAATACAAAATATCACTAAATATAAATATAAACTATTTTTATAATAATTATTAATAATAAATCAAAATTATCATAATTTATAAATATTAAAAAAAATTACAAAGCATGTGGGCCGGCCTACAGCACGACCCATGGCACGACATGATATATAGTGGGTCGTGTCGTGGGTCTTTAGATTTGGTGGGCTGGTACGACACGACAAGACATAAATTTTTTTGGGCCTTGGCATGACCCATAATACGACAGGTCTTAAATTTTTTGGCACGGCACGGGCCACCACCAACTCTATATAACGTGTTAAAAGAAATGGTTCAAAAAAATAATATTATATTAATATTTAAAAAGAAAGACGATTAAGTAATCTATATAACATACCTACTAATTTATTTCTCAAACCAAATATATTAATATATCATAACTAGTTATTCTAATCTAATTAAATATTTTTCTCCAAATATTTTTAATGATGTTTAAGATAACCTATTTTTCAATTAACGTACTTCCCCAGCATACTGTATAAAACATTTTCTCCACGAAATGCAGCCTTTGGTAAACACCGACAATTTGTGGTTTGTACACACTTATCCCTAAACTCTAAAGCAAACAAAGGACAAAAAGGGCAAAACCAGAGTTTCTGACTTGTACGGTTGTACCGACGCTCTCTTCTCGTTGATTTTGATGATTATATTCGGTAAAATTCTTTTCCATCAGTTATCTTAAGTTTTTTATTTGTTGGGTTTATCGAAAATTGATGAGATGATGATGATGGGTTTTGGTTCTTCTTCTTCTTCCTCATCGTCTAATTTATCTGCTTTAGCTCAACCTTTTACAGTTGATCGTTCTGTATCAAAACCCCTTGTGGATTTGACTGAACCGCCTTTGAATTGGCTTAATACTCACTCTTTACCTTTTGATTCCTCCATCAAAACTAGTAATTTTGTTGAAGCCAAGCCTTATTATCCTTCTTATATTTCACCACCCACGTATGATGACTACACTCAATCCTTGACTGGCTTGTGGGATGGATCAAACGGTTGGAATTATCCCAAAAACGATATCAACGTCTCTGATTTACCCGTTTACAAGGATCATATGGATACAGGTTGTCTCTTTTACTAGTACTTTCTTTTCTTGTTTTGATATTTATACATTTTTTTTAGTTGTATTTAATTGTGTGATTAGAGATTTCTGTAAGAAGATTAGCTTCTGAATTGTTAAAATGTTTCCCACGTATTGAGTAAAACTCGCCCTTATAAACGATTTTGTAATGGAAGTGTGTAGTTTAGTGATTTAGCCTCAATTGGGTTGCTATAATCCACCTTGCTATGGAAACCGATGTTTTGGATTGCCATAATCCAAATGCTTTCTAAACCAGTTGCTAGCGTAACCATGTCCACTTGTGACCCATTAAGCCTTTAGGTGACTTTGAGCTTAGCAATGTGGGAGTCAATTGCGTCACTATAATCTACCAGGCTTTTGAAAATGACAAACATGGTAGTCTTTTTACCTCGCTTCGTCATTAGGTGACTTTGCAAATCTCTGCACACGTCCGTCTGCAAGGAGGGTCTGCTTGTGTGGTGTTTGCTCTTATACCAATTGTTACTCGCACATTAGGTAGAGCTCATCCTTTAAAATTGGGTATATGAGGAGTGCTTATACGTCCAATTATCAAGCCATAGCTAGTGATGCAGGGCTCAATTGGGTTAGTACAGAAAATGGGTATTTTTCTTTTTTTGCTTTTGTCTCCATTTCTTAAGTTTTATGGTCTTGTGTGATTACATTTTCTAGAACCAGATTAGCTTTTGATAGTAAAAATAGGTATTTTCATTTTTCATTTTTTCTTTAATATATGCAGCAGCTCATTCGCCCAAGGTCCTAAACACATGCGAAGAGAAATCTCAGATGCTTGGCTTTGAAAAACACCTGGGGTCTTGTAACATTGAAGGGTTTGATTATAAATCTTTCTCAGGGCAAAATACTGAGTTCATGCCTGTTGAGTATTCAAGAAAATCATTTGTTGGATCCACTTCAGTATTTCCTGAAAGCTATTCTCTGGCATCTTATGAGAAAGGTATTAGTCCAAATGATGTTACATCAGTCAGGAAGTCTTCCCCTGGGCTTGTCATTGGAGCACCAAATACAACTGCCTTTAACAATGTGGGAATTAGCGGCCTTGCACACAGTATAGACTTCGCTGCGAATAGTAATTTATCAGATGGCAAAGTTCCCGTTGATTCTAGTAAAGTCAGCTTCAACCTGGAAGGGGATCATCATAGTTTTTTGGAATTATCCCCAGAAAAGAAAGAAAAGCTCTTGAGCAACATAAGTGTGACTAAGGATCCCTTCAGGACCAATTCTATTCGACAGGTTGCTCATATTAGTTCAGGTGGTAATGATACCTTGAATTGTTTTGAGAATTCTTTTGATAGTTTAGATCATTATAACCATGCCGTGGATTCACCCTGCTGGAAAGGAGTTCCAGTTTCTCATTATTCTGCACTTGAAGCTTCTGGGCCTGTCCCTCCACAGCTTACAAAGACAATAGAAGCATGCAGTGGCTCCAATCTTATTGGGCCAACCAATAATGCTGTAAAATTCTGCTCTCAGAAACCAAGTGAATTTCCACTGTACCAGGGATATGGGTGCCTGGAAAATGATTTAGCACCTTCTCCAGAAAGGATTTCTGTTGCTAATATGTTAATTCGGGAACTTGGATCACATGATGATGTGAAAGAAGGATACTACCAATCAAGCTATGGCCATGGGTTTCAGCTTTCTGATGACATCGAAAAATCAAGAAAAGAATATGTTCTCTCGAAGAACTCAATGTATGGGTTAAACTTCAAGCCTTTCCATTCCACACAACAAAGTGTTGAGGAAGGTAAACCGACTTCTGAAAGAAAGTGTGAATCAGGCACTGGTGTTGAAGATGTTGGGATGACTACTAGTGATTCCTCAGAAGGTTGTTCATCACATGTGCCATTCCATGCTACAGAGCATGTCTTGAGTTCGCCTCCTGCTGTAGAAGCTGCTCCCTTTGAGCTTACCAAAATGTATGGTAAACAACTAGCTCCCAAGATTTGTGTCCAGACATTGATTAGTACAATGCATAACCTATCAGAATTGCTTCTATCTCATTGTTCAAATGAAGCATGTGAATTGAAGAAGCAAGAACTTTCTGCCCTGAAGAATGTGGTCAACAACCTTGATAAATGTATATTAAAGAATTTGGGAACGGTGGTCCCATTGCAAGAATCATTGTTTCCGGATATAACTTCCCAATTTCTCGGGGGGTTGCCCAAGCTTCATGAGGTATGTTGTCCATGCTAAAGTTTTAATACACATCAAAATCACTTCTCTGATATATTGGAAAAAATATACATGGTGCGGGTTGCAAATTCAGTGGATGGTTTCTGCTTCTTTTGTTATTTATCTGGTAAAAGAAAAGAACGTAATTGACACACACAGGAACTGCAGCATAGATAGACATAGATAAATCATGCACACTATGCTGAATTCTTTAGAAAGCATTAAATATTCCAGTTAGAAGTCCTATTTGCACAAAAGAACAGCATCATTCCTCTGTAAGGATTTCTTGGAAAATTGGGAAATGGTCCAACCTTTTATATTTTGAATAAAGACCTCTATGCTCCTTTTGTTTTTTATTTTTGTAATTGTACAGTCCGGTAATTGTGATGCTTTAGAATCCCTGTAAGACTTTGTTTGTAAATTAAGTCACCAAGGTTTTTCCTAATCCCTTGGAGCAAAGATTTATTTGCAATAGGAAAGCTTCTACTTTCCTGCAGACTGCATCATTGCATAAACACCTTGAAATATAATGAAACAGAATAAAAATGATAACACCCTTTCAAAATAGTTAGAAACCAGATAGATATCAGAGATCTGAAAGTTCCATTTTGTCAGGCTGAATGGGCAAAAACACTGAGTGTGATTGCGTGTCTTGTAGCTCTTTCCTTGGACAAATTTATGTAGGGTACTCTTTTGCATCCTATTTATAGTTGTTCTCAGGAATTTGTGAAACCCTACATTACCCATTCTAGAATTAATAAATCTTGCTATTATGTAAGCATGTGCATATAGACATTATGATGCTTTTTGGTGTGTGTTCTGTGATTCTCAATAATACTATTTGGTATTTTTCCATAGATTTCTCATATGCCTTAATAATTCTTAAACATAGATGTGTTCGTCCCAGATCAAGTAAAGAATTTGAAAGTGAGTTTGTATTCATTCTATCATGATGTTGGTTGTAATTTTCCTTATGATGGTTCCAATGTTCCGAAAACGGTTCCAATGTTCCGCAAAACTGGACCGGACCGGCCAGTTGGACTGGTCCAACCATTGGCCGGCCTCTTTTCCTATCCAAGATTTCAATTTCACTGTTCATTCAAATCCCTAGTTTAATTGCCGGCGAGTGAGGGGCTACCAAGTGCCGGAGTTATAGGGCTTTTGTAAAGTGGAGGCTGGTGGTTCAAGGGGTAGTGCTGGATTGAATTTTTGACGCCGGAATAAGCCGAAATTTGGCCGGAAAAATCAACCCAATTGCGACGGTGTTTGCAAGTCATGGCCGGCGAATGGAGGGCTACCAAGTTCTTGGGTTAGAGGGGTTTTGTAGAGTGGAGGACGGTGGTTCAGGTGTTGGTGTCGGATTGAATCTTGGCTTCCGGAATTTGGCCGGAAACGTCAAAACTCAAACGCATCGCAGGGTTGTATTTGCTATATTTTAAACCTGTAGGGACCGGAAGCAGTTTTCAGGGGTGTGTTTGTAAGAATTTAAACTTTTTGGACCACCAGTTTAACTGGTCAAACCGTGAACGGGGACCTCGGTTCAGTTTTCAGAGCATTGGATGGTTCAACACAATTGGTGGTTCATTTTCTATAAGGTCAAGCTTTTAGGATTAGTGGTAGTGCAAAAATAGTTGTCTTTGACCTAGTGCTGTTGTGTTCAAATCTATAAAAATCCTCCAGTTTATTAATAAGTGTTCAATATTTAGAAAGATGGATGTGTGTTTTGGATGAGGTGACGAACCTAATGATTAGTTTTGTTTATGCAAGCGACTAGTTAAGATACTATTGTTCCTTTTCTACATGGTTAAGGTTTTTGATAAGTGGTAGTTTAACAATCCTAAGCTGAATGATGTTTCCTTCAGGGAGTGACTCTGAGTAGATCTCAGGTGACCAAGGAAGCAGCTGTTACTGATCTGAATCGGCCTGATTATCAGTGTGGCCAGGAGGAAAGGAAGCACTTTACTCCTGATAAGTTAGATGAAAATTTTTGGGATTTTGCTTCTTTGAGAGGTGATGTAGATAGAGAGAAAGATGATAAGGTTACCCAGGTAATTTATTTACTTTCTTTAGTTCTTCATGTCTTACAAACAATCATTCTTGATCATTATTTTAAATACAAGGAAAAGTGATTATGAAAATAGAAATATTTTTGGGGGAGATTTTCATAAAATACCCCTAAGGTTTAGCTAGTACTCAAACTAGTGGCACTTTTACAAGAAATCATAAAAAAACTACCCTTAAACCTCAGCATCGTGTATGTCTGTTAAATTAAAATTTGAAGTTTATATAAACTTACTAATTTACCCTCACTTATTTTTATAAAATATGTCAGATTAAATGACTAAAGTATCCTTGGACATTTAGTTTCTTTTGATGAAGTTAGGGTTTGAGGGTAGTTTTTGATGATTTCTTGCAAAAATACCATGAGTTTGAGTATTAGCTAAAGCTCAGGATAGAATCTGAAAATCTCCCATATATTTGGTGTCATTCAACATCATTTTTTTGGAAGTGATTTGCTGCTTTTTGATTCAAAATATAAGAAAATTACATCCAGTAGCTGTTTTCCGAGTATTCTCCAATTTTGTATGGAAATGGAACAAAACTTTTAAGTTTCTTTCACAATTATTGGAAAAATTATTATTAAAACAATAGTTGAAGTTTGTTTTTTTTTTAATATATTACATTTTTAACATCTGGGTCAAATTGAAATTGATGAAAAGAACAAACTATATAAAGAGTAATTAAAGAATGAACACAACCTAATTAAAGTTAATAAATTTTGTTTGGTTAGTCAAACGTTGTGAAAAAAATCATGTGAAGCTTTAATTCCTGAATCTTCAAAATCTCAAATCAATTTCCATTTGTATTTAATCACATTTTCAAATCAAATTTGTTAAACAATATCAAACTGGGCATTAATTTCTTTGTCATGGTTCATGATGGCAGGCAATAAAGAAGGTTCTTAGTGAGAATTTTTTTGAAGAGGATCGAACACAGCCACAAATACTCTTATATAAGAATCTGTGGCTGGAGGCTGAAGCAGCATTGTGTTCTGTCAATTATAGGGCTCGCTTTAATCGAATGAAAATTGAGATGGAGAAGTGCAAGTCGCTTAAAGCTAAAGGTAAAAGTTTTAATTGAAAACTCTTTTCTTTCCCACCTTATTTAATCTGTCAACTTTTGTATTTAATATTGGGTTCTCTTGCTTCAGATTTGTCTGAAAATACTACAGTTGCTTCAGATTTATCAAAAGATAATGCAGAGGTGGAGAAATTATCATGGTCCTCCTTTTCTCCTGATACAAAAACGGCTGAAGAATTGAAACCTGAGGTTTATGATTCAATTCGAGATGTTTCTGCTCCTGCAGTTCTGATTGTAACCAAAGGCGATCATCCTGATGATGTCATGGCCAGATTTAATATTCTGAAACGCAAAGTGAACAGTGCAAACTATACAAGTACTAAAGATGCACCGAAGCTATCAAGCTCTGAAGTTTCTCATGATCTGAATGAGTTTGACAGAATGGCATCTGCAGCTAAGGATGATCAAACCCCAGACACGTCATCCTGGGATTTGCCTGTCTCGAGCCCGAATAGTCTTCGTGATGATGTCAAGGCTTCCGTCATGGCTAGATTCCAGATCCTCAAAAACCGTGTTGATAATGCAGTTTGTACAAATATAGACGGTGAACTCCAACAAGCTTTCAATCTTGGATTTGCGGAAGTGAAAAAGCATGGGCCAGCAGAGGATGAAGTTTTGGACGGGAATATGGAACCTGTCTTGCAGAATAACTTTTCTAACTATATCGAAGACAAGTTAACAATGAAGGAGTTCCATCTACGTATTAAGGATGATCCTGTGATCCACGTTCACAGGACAGACAGGTTAGGAAATCAACTTCCTGGTGCTTCTTATGATAGTTCATCATCAGACTGGGAACATGTGTTGAAGGAGGAGTTGCCAGCGCAGAATTGTTGAAGCCTGCAGTGGACATTGGTTACTGTTTCAAGGGTTAAGCTCCTCTCAGAAGTTGTAAAATGGATCTTAAACTTTGTTTGAATCTACTGAACTCTGTCCCTTCTGCATACTAGTTCAGGTTATGACTATCTGTTGTGGTAACCAAACAGAAACAGTGTTTGGTCTTATGAAGAACAAGTATATTACCTTAAATAGACAATTAAACATATAATTGGAGCAATATGATAATAAGAATTCACAAAAAGTGAAATAACTAGTTAGAGCAAAAGAAGATAAAATTTATCATATTGAGAAGTATGAAAATAAAAATCGTAATTGGGCATCATTAAAATCTTTTGAATCACTTATATTGAAACAAGAGCTACAAGGATCAATACCCCTTCACATAATACACATGAAAATATAATGATTTTCTAACCCATGGCCACCCCTAATAACAAAACTACTAAGTTTTGGATTAGAATGTTCAAAATGCAGATAATTATCTACTTAATAAATTCTATAATGTGAATGTTGAAAGCAGAGCAAACAACTTGGAAGCCTGAATCCTTAGCCAAGGCCTTGAATTCTTGTTCAGTCCTCTCTTTTCCACCTGGATTAATAGCCAACATTATGCAATCAACGTGAATAGTGAGCTTTGATGAAAGATTTGGATCTGGCATTACTGGAAGAATAGATTCACAAACAATCACTTTCCCATTATCTGGAAGCGCTTTGTAACAGTTCTTCAAGAATTTCAAGTAGTGTTCATCGCTCCAGTCATGGCATATCCACTGCAATTAAGATGAAACACTATGTTCACGTTTAAACTCTATCTTTTTCTTAAAATTAAGAGGTATTATTATTTGGAGGATACTTATTTTATAACTAGAAGAAAGTTTACTCAAATGACGCTTTTAAAATATGTCTCTAAAAGAGTTATTATCAATTAGGGCATAAACTTTTTAGAAATTTTTAACGGGAGAACAAAAGTTGCTAATTCTTCAGTTAAGGGACATTTTAATGGTGATTGACGGTTAACTTTAACGAAAAATGATAAAAAGACTTAGATATCCTTGATTTTTTAACTAAAAAAAAAAACAAAAAAAAACCTAAAAAGGACCAAAAAATATTTATTTTTAGAAAATGAAAGAAAAAAAATTAAAAATTAAAAGAAAAGTTAAGAAAAATGAAAAAACATTTTAAATTAACTTTCTAGGGCTAAGATGTAGTTCAATTTATGATTATGTTTTGATGGATTAATATTAAACTTTGTTAGACAATTCTTTTGTAAGTTTTTATTATTGTTCTTATTACCCTCAATTCTTTTGGTATCAAGAGTTGATTGATCTAATGAACTAGATTGAGATTGAAAGATAAAATATAGTTAACCTAAATAATAAACACCATAGGTTGAATGAATGATAGAGATGCTAGACATGACTTATGAGACTTGTATTGAATTCCAAATGGCTTAATAAACCGTTAAGACCTAAATTCAATTTAGAGATATCTTGAATTGGTAATTGAGAGTTAATTCGATAATTGTTCGAGAGAAAAAATTGGAATATGAGGAAATTTGGTCTTTCGTGAAGGCTTAACAATGATAGCATGATTTGTCAAGATATAAGAGTAAATTGGTATGAAGTATATGCAACTTCTAGGCTTTGCCATATTGTTTTACTACTTGCTTCCTTTTCGATTTGTTTTTCATTATTTCTTTGTTCTGTTTAAAAAATTGTTATTTTTAGTTTTCTCATTCAACAAATTTCAATTAATCAGACAGTAATATAAATAATTAATTTTGGTAATTAATAAATAGTAATTCTCTAGGGTTTGATATCCGTATTTTCATACTATATTACTAGAACAAATTCGTTCGCTTTCAAAAAGTCCTAACAGGAGGTTGTCGGTTGACTCAAACATTATTTAAAAAGTGTGGTCATAAGTCCAAGAAAAAGGATGTAACGATCCACCATTAGACCTAACTTAATAATGGACCTTTCTTTTTTCATAATCCATTTTGCTGTAACTTTTTATTATTTTTGTTAATTTAACAAAATACAAAAAGACCACCAACAATTCTTTCTCTTTTTTGGTCAATAAGTACAAATCAATTTGGTGTTAGAAGTGTAATTTAATTTACATTGATAGTTTAATAATATCTCTATAATTATTTTTAAATTATGTAATTTGATTTCCAAACTGTGATTTTGAAAAAGAAAATAGTCAATTGATCTTATAACTATGGTTTTTATCATCCACTCCTGAGATATAAAAGAAGATTCAAAATGCCTCCAAGATTTTTGAGATGTTGGTCATAAAAACTTGGAAACTATTAAGGATTTTTTTTTTCAAATTTATACTAAAAGTCATGGGAGATTAGAAATTAATCAATGAACTAAAGTTAGAAAAACCTGATAAGTTTTTTTACAATCTGATTAATTAGCATCAAACTATGGAAACATCTATGATACCACAACCAAGGGCAGAGCTATGTTCGGGCTTAGGGTGGCCAAGCCCCCAATATTTCTTACAATTTATTTAGAAATTTATACTTTATCCTTAAAAATTCACTTTTTCAATTTGGACACCGTCAGTTTTAGAGCATAATATTTTAATTGCTTAACTGTGGCCCCCTCATTCATTTAACATTATTAGATTTTGGCCGCAAAATAATTTTCCCGTCTCCACCCTTGACCAAAATACAACTACCTCACCAACCCAATTAATCAATAATTCAATCATGTTAATTTAAAAATAAGGAGAAAGAACAGGATCAAAAGTGACATTAATTTTTTCAATTGTGGTATGATTGATATGAAAGTTTGATAATATTCTATATTTTTTTGGTCTTTCTAACATAGTCTTAGCAGTACCACTCAAATTAAGGAGGTAAAAAAAAACCCAACTTGGGCGTTTATTTAAAAAAGAAAAGAAAAGAAAACAATGGGCCTGGCCTGAGCAAGCCCAGCCCGGGCCTGGAGTCTTTTACGTCCCTATCTCAAATTGTTATGCTTTTTTAAAATGAGTAAAAGACATATTCCCACCCAAGGTTTGACTAATCTATTTGCCCACCCCTGGTTTCATAAATTGCAATTCCCACACTTAAATTAACACCGTTACTTTTCTCTTAGAGTAACCCCCACATCTCAAATTTCTCTCAAATAACCCCCAGAGAAGATCCCGGCCAAGCTAAAAATCCGGCTTGATTTTGACACCATTGGACCTCCTCGACACCACTATTAGCATACCCTTATCCTCCTCACCAAAACCCCTAACTTTTCCATCCAATTGCACCTTGGTAAGGTGCCGGAATTTGGCTGGAAAGGGGCGACAAAACGCGAAAACCTAAGGGAGAGGCAGAGATGATCGGTGGGCGATTGCCGTCGGCGATGTTGGGGGTTTTGGTGGGGGGAAGCCGGTGATGCTATTGGTGGTCTTGGGGGTAGTTTTTGGTGCTAGGACTTGCCAGAATTTAGATGAAATGCCGATTGACAATAAAAACGACGAACGACGATTAGGGGGTTCAATCAACCGGGGAGGTTAGAGGTTTTGATGTGGGGGTTGAGGGGATTGTAATTGTAGTGTTGGGAGGGGTCGATTATGTAAAAAACATGCCGAAATGGCCTGAAATCACAAGTGGGGTGAATTTGAGACGTGAAGGGTTATTTTAAAATTTTTCTGTGGGGTGAATTTGAGAGATGAAGGGTTATTTTGAAATTTTTATCTTTGAAATAACCATTTTACCCTTTTAACTGTTAGATTAAATAATTTTCTATTAATTTAAGGACGGAAATCTACAATTTATGAAACCAGGGGTGGGAACTTACAGATTCACCAAACCTTGGGTGGGAAAATGTCGTTTACTCTTTTAAAATTTTGGATGTTAATAACTTAATAATGAATCATGCCAAACTTGGAAATCTATTTATTTTCATACAAGCAACAAAAATTACATTTTTCTTTTATTGATTTATGCGGGAAGAAATACATATAGTGGGGGTAAACCACTTTCCAAACACCATACAATATAGAAGTCAAAAGCACTATGCACACAAGCAAAAGTTTCAAACCCTCTTAATAAATTCCATAATGTGAGTGTTGAAAGCAGAGCAAACCACTTGGAATTCTTGGAAGCCTGAATCTTTAGCCAAGGCCTTGAATTCTTGTTCAGTCCTTTCTTTTCCGCCTGGATTATGAGCCAACATTATACAATCAACGTGAATAGGGACCTTTGATGAAAGACTTGGATCTGGCATTTCTGGAAGAATGTATTCACACACAATCACTTTCCCATTGTCTGGAAGCGCTTTGTAGCAGTTCTTCAAGAATTTCAAGCAGTGTTCATCGCTCCAGTCATGACATATCCACTGCAATTAAGATGAAACATTATGTTACATGCCAGCCTAATTCATCTACTTCTGCCTATTTTGATATGAACTGACTGTTTTATTGTACCAAACCCGCGTGTTTAAAATAAAAAAATCAGGATAAAAAACAAACAATTACATAAAAATAATAAATTAAGATGAAATCTGATCCTTACCATTTTTTTTTTCTTTCTCAAAATTAACAAGTAAAGATAAAACTCACCTTCATGAAAATAGCATCTCCTTTTGGAACACTAACAAACATGTCTCCACCAACATGCTCGATACCAGGTAAAGATGGAGCATCGTCAATGACATGAGGCAAATCAAAGTTAATGCCTTTAATTGAAGGGTATTTGGAGATAATCATGTTAAGTGTGGCTCCAATTCCACCACCAACATCAACCAATGAATTGAGACCCTCAAAGCCTTTGTAAGTCTCAAGAATTTTCTTCATGGTGATGGTTGAATGAGAAGACATTCCATTGTTAAAGATCCTGTTGAATCTTGGATCTGTTCCATGATACTCAAAAGCGGTCATTCCATAGGCTTTGTTAAATGGAATTCCACCATCAAGCACTGCATCTTTCAAGTAATACCTAGAAATAAAATACATTTTGCAAAATTCTAGTAAGTAATGAGTTTGTAAAATGAAAAATGCTAGTAAAATTTTTTAAATTATTTTTATATCTGATTCCATCCATTTAGTTTTTTCCTATTTTATATTATATTAAATTTATCCCGTATAAAGTTGGCTTAATTCATGAATTTGTCATTATATCAAATAATAGATGAAAGAATGAAAAATAAGAATACAATAATGGAAGAATAGTAGTGTGGTAGGTAGTGGGCTCTCAACAAAGCTACAGCAAGGTGGCTGCAGTCCTACCAATCATCCAGTGAAGAAGAAGTTTACTGTTGCTCTATGGAAAGAAAGGATGTGCCTAAACTATAGAGGATTTTATTGGTTTGGTGGTCGACAAAGCTACACAAGCTAACGCTCAATAATAATATTATAATAAATCTTGAACTAACTCACTCACTCCATAACAAAAGAGAAGTTATATATATAAGACACGTTTCCTTTTTCAAGTAATTAATCAAACATCTTCTTCATGTTTTGATTTAAATCACCCAAAGTTCTACCGTAGGAAAGGTGGGTTGTTTTCTTCACCCAATGAGGTTAAACATTTTTTTTTTTTTTTTTTTTTTTTGGATCTCAAATTTAATTAGTTTTAAAAGAAAATTATACAAAAACACACATGATTACATATGGAAACCAAATTACTTACATACTTGAAAGAGGAAATCTACTATATCAAATATTTTAATATGATATTTATGAAAAAATTATATATAGACACACATGATTAAATATGTTAACAAAATTAAGTAACCTTAATTATTGATGTCTCAATTATATGCAAGTTTTTTTTTATTTTTTTTTTCAACATTTTCGGAATAAAACAAAAATTAATAACAAGTCTTGAACTAAACAGAATACAATAGAATAAATGTCTGAAATAAAAATATTAGTTACACTTAAACTCAAATTTAAAACTAAAATCCTAAATCTAAACTTTAGTACTTCAATATCATGGGATTTAAATGTAAAATAAAAACACAATTAATGATGAACATGATATTTAATTAATATAAATAAATGAATAAAGACAAATTAAAGAAGAAGAAGAAATGGAATGAAATAAATGAAGGCAAACTCACCAGCTCTCCATCAAAATTTTATCTTGATTCATGAGAGAAAGATCACCAAGACTGACGCCATCCTCATTTCTGATTAGAAATTTACAGACTTTACCAAGACCATAAAGCCTCTCAACTTTTCCATCAGGAAGATTACGCAGAGAGCAAGTAAGAAATGAGTAGCTAGTGAGGAGGCGTAAAATGCGATCAAGCATGGTGGGGGCATCTGGGTTCTTCGTGGGGAGCTGCGAAGCGATGTCCTTTGGAGAAACAAAAGCTCCAGGGCCAGCTTTTGCAATGATCTCCAAGAGGTCAAGTTCAATGGCAGCTTTGAGAACCATGGGCAAAACTGAAGCACTGGTTAGTTGCATGGCAAAGAGGTTGGCTTCTTCTTCATCAGAGACTTGGATTGGAGTGATCTGAGTTTCACCGGTGGAACCCATTGGTGTTGTGAAATGGTAGAAAATGGTTAAGACTTGAAGAAAATGGAAAAGCGTTTTTGAGAGATGTTGGGACAACTGGACAAGAGGGTGGTATATATGATGGGTTTTGGTTCACCAAACATTAGTGTTGGTCCCATTTACAAGTGCCCACCACCAAATTTTGGCCCCACCCATTTACTCTCTTTCTCATGCTCATGTTTTCGTGACATCATCTTTTCTTGGGGTTTTATTACCCACCCGGGAGAGTCATTCATTTCCTCTTTGATTTTTAAGTTTGAAATATATTTAAATTATGTATGATACTATGAAATACAAACAGTTAAGTTCATTTAATAGAAACAATTTAGTTCAATTAAGTAAAATTTTTCAAAAAAAAAAAAAAAGTTTATAATATTTTTGAGTGCGTTTGGTTTATTATTTTGGATAAGATTTTGGGAATAATATTAGATAGTTGAGTAGGGTTATGATTACGAGAATATGATTTGAAGAATACGTGTTTGGTAGAGTATTTTGACCTTGATATTTGTGTTGAATATGTGATTGATATATTTTTTATAAATGATTTATTAATATAATATTTTGGTGCATTTTGTTAAAATAATGTATTATTATGTATATATAACTTATCAATTTACATTTTAATAATATAAAACATTTTATTGGTAATTTTGTCACCAGTAAATATTAAAAAACAAAAACCCATATTAATTTCAAGTACTAATCCAACTGTTTAAAAACATCACATTAATACATATATGACAAAAGTATTAATTATCAACCTTTACAATCATTCTTACACGTATACTCCATTAACAACTACGACATGGTCTACTGTGCTGTCCACAGTGCATTCATTATGTTATCCCGTACAGTCGTCATGTTGTCTATAATACCTTGTTGCGGTTGACTCGGTCCTTCTCCATTTCGGCCATATTCTGCCCCGTTTTGACGATCATAATATACTTGCTCATTACCCGTACTATTATTCGTTTGTTCGAAGATATAGTCGTCCATATTGTACATTCTGATAAAATTATGAAGTACACAACATGCCATAACAATCTTCCCTTGTTTATCCAACGGGTAATTGTTCATTCCATTCAGAATACGGAACCATCTTTTCAAAACACCAAAGGTTCTCTCAACAACATTGTGGAGTGAAGCATGTCTGTAGTTAAACAACTCTTGTGGCCCCCTTCAGTTATGGCGGTGATCAGAAATATGATAAGCCACTCGCCTATGAGGGGCGAGGAACCCATCTCTTTTTGGATAACCCGCATCAACCAAATAGTATTTCCCTGTAATAATATCAGACATTTTATTTGAATTACAGGGCCTCAACAGTGGAGCAAATACGATATAATACGTCAAAAAAATACTTATACTTGGTGGAGGATGTGGGAATCCAGAATTAGGATCATCAAGAATTGAATTTAAAACTCTTGAATCATGCGTAGATCCTTCCCATCCAGTAACGACATAAGTGAATATCATCCTAAAGTCACATACAACCATTACATACTATGACAACGTTCCTTTGCGATTCTGGTACCTATCGGCAAATTCATGTGGAACCGAAGTGTATACATGTGTGCCATCAATAGCTCCAATACAGTCCTATCATCAAAATTGAATTTTACTCATATTAATCGACTATCAAAATTAATAACACAATGAACTTAACTATCCACTAATAGAAAACATAATGAACCAGTACCTTAAAGAAAGAGTAATATTTTCTGTTGGCTGATATTTCCTATGGAATATCATTGAAGTCAGGTGGTTTGATAAACTCTGTCTTCAACTCACATATAGCCTCGCAAATTGCGCCAACATGTCTAGAGATCGTCTCACCCGAATGTTGGAAATCCTCCATCATCGTTCTGATTGTCTCGTTTTTTTCCAACGATTGTTAGAAATATCATAACTTGTTCTTCCAAACTTGTCTTCCTGGTTGGTCGCAATTTGCCTTGATCGGACAAAATTTCACATAAGTATGTAAAACAGTCTTTGTCCATGCAGCACTTGTCATAGATTCTGTCACGATGACCATTGAGTACTTCCAACATGTACTTATGACCAGTTACTATGGATGTATGTCGTAGTTGACGCCCAGTTGCTTCTAGCGCGACAACACTGCAAAGTGCAATGGCTATATCTGTCAGTATTTCTTCTTCGTCATCTGTAGCACATCTTTTTCTTCCTGTACAGCTAGACGACACCATTTAAACTTGCACATTTGCAAAACATTGATCAACAATTAACAGTTGTTGTACTACTTAGTAAAATATAACAGTCAATATTTAATTGTAATGACAATCCAAAACGGGGTTGAAACGGGTAATATCACATAAAACAGTACCACAATTAATAAGTTTATACAGTAGCGTTATAAATTCTAATTGTAATGACAAGTGCCCATTGACGCATACAAAATTGTTGACAAACACTTAGGAAATATAGTGTCATCTACAAATTGTGAAAGTCGTTATAAATCCAGTTAGCCTTTTCCTTGGGCGGGAGTTTCACGAATATCTCCCGCCACCCTGGATTTTGATATAAGTACTTGACAACCGACAGGTAAAACTCTATGGGTACTTGCATGGCCATCATGCTGTCAATACAATTGCTCATGGAAAACAGATTAGATGGACCACTGGTGTTCTCTTCGTCCCTCTCATCTGCACTACGATTGCTAGCCCTTGATCCCATAGTTCGCTTCTCCACAAGCTCGTCCGTCAATCTACCAATGACATCCGTAAGTGATTGTCCCAGGCCGCTTCTGTTCCTCCTATTTCTCGCTCTTCCATGGCCAGATGTGTTTGGTCGTTTTTCCCCTGTCGTCCGATCTGGATCAGGTTCAAAGTCGCTATCATCCATGGGAACCGCGCCCTGATTGGAATAAGTGGAGGTCTCTACCGGTTGAGATGTAGATGTGTACGCGTATCTCCTAGTGACAGTTTATTTCTCAAATATGATTTCATAAAGCTCCTTGTGAGGAAGTCCCTTGTGGTAAAATTGTTGTGCCAGTGGGTTTTGATGGTAAGTTAAAAGAATAATATATTAATATTTGGCAGTCCGAAAAAAAAATGTGTACAATTATGGTGTTGTTGATTAATATTAGTTAAAAAAGATGAAAATTTACCTTGACATATTCTTGCCAAACCTCTATGGGACACCTTGGACTTTGCGACTCATGATCCCACCCGAACCCCGTGTATTGTAGCAATTTCCGCCATGCTTAATATACTCTTCGCAGGCGAAAGAACTTAGAGGTTAGTTGTGTGACGTTGAGTCTCCTGCCAGCCACTAATGATATGTCGTCCAACATTTCCTGGTAATCTGTTGTTTTTATTGAAGTACCGTGAGAAGTTTTGGCCCGCTCAAACAACAGGACCAAAAATTTATGGGTCATCTCAACGGACCAGGCTACAAAATCACTCATCTAAGGACAGTACTATGAGAACGATAACCAACATTGAGACACCATACGAATCACCAATCACATTACAAATATAATACTCACATGTTAACGTAATCAAGTAAACACAGATAAACTTATATCTCGTTCGATCTGACACTGCTTGAAGACGTCAATGCAGGGGAAGATACAGACAATGTCGACCAACAGGGTGTATGACGAACTCCAAGTCTGGAAAAACGTCGAAACTTTCACCTCTATTGCAAGTAGTAATCAATCCTGCGACGTCAAGACAAATTATACTGACATCTTTGCATATGAGCGTAATTTGTTGTTACGATTAAAGAATGATGTCGAATCTACAGAACAAATATATTAGTTAGTGAAATCCAAAAAAAATATTTCTAATAATCCAATAATTTTTTACTCCCAAAATTTATCAATTACATACAGAACATATGAAACTGCACAGTATTTTGACGCATGTGCTAAACATTGTAAGCAACATAGCACATGCTGTAACTGTTAAACCCCACAAACAAATCCACAAATAAAAGTAGCTTATGTGCAGATATCAGTTTGAGTCAACCAATTATAAAACACATTATTGAAGTCCAAATTAAAAAGATTAATGAAAAGAAAAACAGTACTAACACAAATTATTTCCAATAAAATAAAAATGAGGAAAATTGTGTCTCGGTGTCTTGAAAACCAATAGGTAACGGAAGCTCACAAACTGGATTTAGGTACTTCGTGGGTCTCTTTCCCTTCCCTGAGATAGATAAACATCAAACA
The DNA here is from genome assembly GCF_008641045.1 of Pistacia vera. Lineage (NCBI taxonomy): Eukaryota > Viridiplantae > Streptophyta > Magnoliopsida > Sapindales > Anacardiaceae > Pistacia > Pistacia vera. Next base: position 1,371,525 of record NW_022195779.1, read on the forward strand.
CAATCACAAATTCATGCGTGTACACGAGATTTAAAAACCTGCCAAACAAAACAAAAAATCAAAAACACCTTTCCCTGTGGACAGATCTGCGACAATGGTGGGTTCACGGCAGTCGGTTTGTGACGATCGATGACGTCGGGGCTTCACGTTGGACAGATCTGCGATGTCAGTGGGTTAACAATGGTGGGTTTGTGACAGATCTATGGGTTCACGGTGGTGGGTTTGTGACAGATCTGTGGGTTCACGGTGGTGGGTTTGTGACAGATCTGTGGGTTCATGGTGGGTTCACGGTGGTGGGTTTGTGACAGATCTGTGGGTTCACGGTGGTGGGTTTGTGACAGATCTGTGGGTTCATGGTGGGTTCACGGTGGTGGGTTTGTGACAGATCTGTGGGTTCACGGTGGTGGGTTTGTGACAGATCTGTGGGTTCATGGTGGGTTCACGGTGGTGGGTTTGTGACAGATCTGTGGGTTCACGGTGGTGGGTTTATGACAGATCTATGGGTTCATGGTGGGTTCACGGTGGTGGGTTTGTGACAGATCTGTGGGTTCATGGTGGTGGGTTTGTGACGATCGACTTCGGATTGTGGCAGATCAACGACGGGAAGTCACCGTGAATGGTTTGTAATTGGTGTTGTTTTGTGATTATGGTGATGCAGTGGATGATGGTTTGATTCCGATCACGTTTGTGTTGTGATGATGGTGGCAGATGGTGATGTGTGGTTGCGGTGGGGTGGTAATGCGATGATGGTGGAAGATGGTGATGGGTGGTGCTGTGGGGTGGTTTTCTGATTCAGGTCGCTAGTCGGAATTCTAATGTGCTTTGTTTTGTATTTGCAGGTGGAAGATTATGTTGGAGAAGAAAGATGGTTTGTGACAGTGGTGAAGCTACGAAGGTGGTAATGGAAACTGAGAAAGTGAAATGGTGAAGCAGTGAAGAAGCAATGAAGAAAAGTGAGACTGTGAAATAAAAGCAGGACTGTAAACTGTAACGGTCAAAAAACTGTCAAGATTGTTGTCAGGATTTTATTTTCAGGACAGCATTGTGTAAATATTGAATCAAACGCTATTTGTAAAATTCGGTTGAGAATATGGGTAAAAATATTGTACCAAACGCACCCTTTATTTTCTTATTCACATGCCATTAAAAATGAATAAAATATCTATAAAAAATAAATAATTTTTTTTGGGTACGGTACTCATCACAATTGTAAATACAAAAAATCATTGAATTTAGAACCCGAATGAACAGCATAAAAAAAATTTAAAAAATCCAACTTTTTACGTTTTTTATATTTTATTAATTCCTCATAACATGTAAACAAGACAATAGATATATTATAGACTTTTTATTGAAAAGTCTCACTTGATTGGACGAAACTGTTCATATCTCATAGTACTAAAGATTAATAATATACTCCAAACCTTAAGGATAAAAGTGTAAATAACCACACCCAAAGAAACGAAGAAGGGTGTGTTTGTTTTATTTTTTATATTTAATTTTGTTTTTCACTTTTAACACTTGAATTTTGTCCCCTTAATAGATCCTAATATTAATTTATAGACATGGGTTTTGTTTATTTTTTAATTTGATGACATCTAAATAAAAACTTTCATAAATTTATTTTACTGATTTGTCCTCATATTCGTTAATATAATTATAGGTTACAATTGTGTCATCATAAATTATTTTATTTTAGGAATCAATATATTAATTGACCTTGTTGTGCAGGAATAAAGTCTAGCTCAAAGCTCGGGAAAAACACAATAATCCTAGCTCGGGTACCACGCCTAGCTAACCGAGCAGAAACACCAAACTTGGAACGCACGTCAGCCTGAGCGATGAGCCAGATGTCAACAGGACTGAGCTTAGCGCGACACTTGGCAAACCCACTAATTAGCATGAACTCCACGTGCAATATATGTAGTTGTTTCATCTAACCAAGCGATGACTCTCCAACAAACTCTGATTGATTACAGTTGTAACCGCAATTAAGTGCAATTATAACCTGACCCCTCGATCGCCCAAACTGTGTCAGAGGAGATAACAATCATTTCGCTGATGCAAAATTCTACTAGCTACAGTCATCTCCACTCCTATAAATACAAAGTTACGATTCCAAAAAAAGGATATATATATATATATAGAGAGAGAGAGAGAGAGAGAGAGAGAGAGGATTAATGGGAAAATTAAAACAGAACTCTCAACACATTCTGTATTAGAAAGTCATTGTAATCATTCACTTTTAGAAAGAAAAAGATAGCCGAAGCACTTAAAAAGCTCGCTTCTTTGTCCCTGTTATTCACGCAATCCTCTCACGATTCCTACCTCGTTCCCATCATCCACTATAATATCCACATTCAGAAATATGGTAGGGATTATTTTATAGTCATAGTGAATATATTTAACTAGTTTTATAAAAGAATTCCATAAAAGTTTCAATAGGGGCAAAATAGTCATTTCACACAGAATCACGTGTTCAAGTGAAGAGTGAGTATGATAAATATAATGTATTAAGTGTGTTAGCCATGAGAATAGAGTGGTAGAAAGGTTATGGACAATACACGTGATGTGATGCCGAGATAAATACGTGTTTGTAAAGTAATAGAAAGAAATTAAAGAATAAGGGTAAAATGGTCTTTTCACTCACAACTAGATGAAAAAGTGGGGAGTGAAAATGACCAAGAACATGTATTAAATCCATTGAAAGTGAGGGTATATTGGTAAATGCACGTATGACATAATTGAAATTATCATAAAAGTGCGAGGGCAAAATATATATATATATTTATTTATTTAGTTATTTAGTTATAAGGTTTCAATAAACTAAACCCTAGCCATTCCATCCCTTGTACACGCCACCCCTCATCCAATTTCTCTCAAACTTCTTCACTAAATTTCAAAGAGAATTCATAGGAATTGGCTTAAATTTTTGTAGATTTTCAATCCTAAAGCATCCAAAGGTAAGATTGTAGCACAAAGGTGTGTGATTAAACTTTAAAGTTTTAAATTCTTATGGTTTTATATGATTTAGGTCCAAGAGGAAGAGAATTTTAGCAAAAGGAGGTTATATCATTAGTGTTGCACGGAACTTCAAGGTAAGCAAATCCATTTTAGTTTTGATTTGAGCAATAATTGTGTAGATTGATTCTTGTATGTTTGTATGTGATTGTATGGTGAGAATTATTGGCTGTTTAAATGTTGAAGATGTGTAAAATTCCAGCTATGAGAAGTAGTTCATGTGTATGTGGTGATTTGGTGGAATTATGGATGAAATATGGAAGAATTGTTGATGAAATTTTGAATGTTTGAAACCGGCCAGATTTTAAAGCTAAAGTTAGTGAGTTTTTGCCCCAATTTTGGTGGATTTGGAGAGATGTGGAAGCGTGGCCAACTAAGTATTTGCATGTGCATATGAATTGTTTGATGAAAATCAAAGAAAATGCATGCATGAGTTGGTTAAATTTTATTGAAGAAATTGTTTAAATTTTATTGAAGAAATTGTTAGAGAAGAAAGAATTGGAGTAGAAAGGTTATGTTAGCCTTAACCAAATGTAAATTTTAGTATCAAGAGGTGCATTTGTGTTTGCTAAAATTAGAATATTACTTGGTCATGTTAGTTCAATGAGATAAAGGCTCTTAGTGCATGGTTCAAGTCACTTGATATTTAGTATTTCTTTAATAGCACATTTGATTTAGTTATTGAATTAGAAATTGTGAAACTTATGACTTTGGGAAAGTGTAGAAGGGATTTACATGTTAAATTGTTACTTTGATATGACATTGTTGATAGTAGAGAACGGTTGATTAGTCATGACATATCAATATGTCATAATAAATTTTAAGTTTGTGTACTTGAATTCAAAAAGATCATCCAAATAATGGCTTGGCCAAATAAGTATATGTTGTTTCTTGTTTTGAGATTATTACAAACAATATGTAATAAGTGATTTTTATTGTATAAAGAATAGAAAAGCTTTCCCAAGTATAGATATCAAAAGAAACATCAAAGAAATAGAAGTTGGTTTATGTATTAAATACCGACCATTTAGAAATTGATTGGTATAAGTATAGTTTTCATGCCTTATTATATATTACAAGCTATAGAATGTACTAGAAGATTTGAGAATGGGTTGTATTGGCCAAAAGTTTAGTTAAAAATGTTAGAAAAAATTAGAATTTAGCCAAAGTATATATGTTGTGCCATATGTCAGATTGAATTTCAATGATTAATATGACAATATAGATAATGTATAGAAGTAGCCAAAAGAAAAGAGAAAGAAGGGCATGTATAACAATTGAATTGATGGTCATGTAAGAGAATGCAAATTTATGGCATTAAGATTTGTATTTGAAAAGTTGTACAAGGCATGTTTGTTACATTAGAAAAATATTAGAGAGTGTTAATGACATGGTTTTGTGACATATAAGTTTGAGAAATATAGTAGATAATTGGGCAAGTTAGTAGACATAATACCTAAGTTGTGGCATAGATTTTTATAGAAGAAATTAGATTGCCCAAAATGTAGAATTCATTCCTAGTGAATTGTGCCGTTTTAATATCTCACTATTGTTAGAGTAGATGCCCTAGAGCCAATCAATTATTGTAAATTGACTCTTTGAATAATGTTCATTAATCAATAAAATGCATTTATTCTATATCGCGTAAATCATTATTATGCAATATGTTTGATAATGTCTTAGAATGGTAGAACCATGACGAGGGTATCAAGTGTTTCAAATCTTGATAGTGAGAACCCTATGAGCACATATGGTGGCCATTCTAGAAAAGCGTAGCCCCAGTATTATTCGAAGTAAGGGCACAGATAATCGGTAAGGCTATCATAGTGTTGAACGACCCTTTCGAAAGGCAGTGATTGATCTCACTTGTCAAGGTTGTTTGGTGACAACTGGTGCAACACATGGGTGCTTGTTGTAGGCGGTATACCACAACAATTCACTGGACTGACCTACCAGAGGATTCCATATGGATGGTAACCCCAGTGTTATGGAACAAATCCTCTAACGAATGGTGGTGCATGTGATCCTAGACTTGAGATCATCGGAGCGCTTATGCACCGATTGGCGCAGTTTGACACTAGCCTAATGCAGTTCTATTCAGAGTGTCAATACGGTGGTGATTGGCTGCATCAAGAAGTGTATCAAGACTATGGATTGACAGAGGATTCACACTCCGGGTACGGGAGAGTATTCACAACGCAATCAGTATATGGCAATGACACTAAAATTGTGGCCACAGTGGGATGAGTTGTTGCTTTATCCGGATTATAATATAGGTCATTTGTCCAGAAACTGAATACTAATATCGAGAGTAACCGGAGGTTGACACTATTTCTATGCCTTCGTCTCGTAGAGATAACGGATGATGAAAGGATCGAATTGTACGGTAACCATTATCGTTGACAGGTAGCTACTTTGCTAAATCCGAATCTAAGGGTGTCCATGATGCCTTGCTGGGGCCAATTTGGTCTGTGTATTAGTGAGACGATTATTGGTGTAATCGTATACTATACACTACCGGTATGATGAGAGCTGCATGGGTCACACACATAGAAGATAATTAAGAACCAGAAGAAAGAAGGACGTTTCGTCTTTTAGGCAAAAGGGTATTTTGGTAATTTGTTAGTGCAATTAAATTTGTTAAGGTCGTAGCCTTTATTTAATTTGTTAGAAAAATTAAATAAGTGAAAAATTACGTTTAAATAGTGTTTGCAATATTTAAATAATTATCATTATTGTTAAATGTTTATATATATATTAAATATATTAATTGATTTTAATTAAAGAAATGATGAATTAAAAAATAAATTTAATTAGGGGGGTGTTGGAAACATGGGGTGTTTGGGTGGTGTAATAACTCCATTCTATCAAATACTCATAAAACATGTTCATAATAAATATTATAAGTATATAAAAGGTTGGGCCCAATTTTTTTTTTCTTTTATTAGATATATACATTCTTTAAATACAAAAAGTTGTGTCATGTACAAAACAACAAAATAAGGTGGACAGTGTAGCCATTTCCCTTCGCTTGCCGACGCCCATCCGACTGTGTCCTCACCTAGATCCTGCAAAACATGAAAAACAACGGGGTGAGCACAACTAATGCTCAAGTAAAGTACCTCTACGCATCTATCCCCGTAACTCTTACTCTCTCTAATTCTTTCCTTACAATCCTCATTTACCTTTTTCTCATAACTCTTTTTACTAACTATCTTTAGTAGTCACGGCCTCATCTTATCGGAGACACGGCTGGGACTCGCTCCCACTCTACGTGACTTCTACTCATACTAGCCGATCGGACACTCGGTTATGCATGGATTCGGAACCCTTGGCCACGTGAGTGCATAATCTCTCTCTCGGGTACTCGGTATATCCCTCATCGATGCACTTCACGGGCTACACCACTTCTCTATCTCATACTCATGCTGCTCTCTCAATGCGGCGTACATGGTGGAATACTCTACCCATTACTCACGGGTTCCCTATCGCACAACCTACTCTATTCTCCTTTCTACTATATCTCAAACTACTTCTTGAGTGTATAAAACAAGTGTACAGATAGCTTATGCTCACTAATGCACTTATGAAATGCCAAATAAAAGATTCCTCCAAACAGTCATTCTGCACAGGTCACACTAAAAAGGCCATAACTTGCGTATACACCTCGGATGCTACGGTTTTGGTCTCGTTTTAAAGCTTAGAAACAGGGCTATACTTCTATGTTTTGGTCTCAGCCCAGTTCAACCCGTAAGACGCACAAAAATTACTTAGAAAGTCACGGAGTGACAGGGCAGATTCACTAAGCATTTCATCAAGCAACCCATGTGCATAAAAACACTCTACTAAAATACTACTATACTTCATTCTCTAGCCATCCAAAATGGGGAAAAAATCCCTCATATACTATAATCCCTGCCAAGAAAAGCACTTCCAAATAGGTTCACACAACATCTCGCAAACTTCATCTCAAATTCATTCTCATCACACATCAAAAAAACAATTCTCATAAATACATATTCATCTCAACTCAATTCTCAACAATATAACATACTTATACAAGCATACATCTCTATTCAATCTCTACATCTCTACTCAAAACTTAGCAAACTCAAGTTGGTAGGATTTACTTACCTTGTGGAAAGGTGACTTCTTTAGCACTTTTCCTTTCCTTTGTTGTTGTCTTCTCTCTACAACTCAAAACAACAACAAGAACAACCAAATAAGACTTCACTATAGCTATAAGAAAAATCACATCTAAAGCATGAATCCTTACCTTAGGATGCTTTAGATGAAATCTCTAATCAAATTTACTCAAAAGCTCTCTTAAATCCCTTGGAAATTTGGAAGATTGGATGGAGAAATTGAGAGAAATTAGGCAAATGGAAGAGGCGGGTGGAATGAATGAATAAAGGGTTTCTCTACACTTTAACTCTTTTTAGCTCATTATAAGCATCATTTCCCATTTGCCCTTGCCCTTCCTTAGAATTCCATCTATATCCTTTGATTTTACAACTACACCCCCATCCAAACACAATCTCTACTAAATTTTCTTACATTTTACTCTCCACTTTCCTACTAATTAGGGGTAGAATGGTCATTGTGCCCCAAAAGAAGAATCTCTAGAAAACTCAAGAAACTTTTATTAGGCTCGTCGCCGCGGCGAAGAACTTTCTGTTGCTTCGGCGAAACAGGGTAGAACCTACCCGTGGGTGTAACTTCTCCTCGCCGCGGCTGAAGAGTATCTTCGCCCCGGCGAAGATTGGATTTCCAAACTTCACCAAAACCCAACCTATTTCAAGACAACCATTCAACCAACTCAACATACAAACTCAATTGATACTGAAACAGTAAACTTTTAACTAATACAACAAATCTTAAATACGTACCTCAAGTGGGATATTACAGTTGGAGCCTAAGCCCATTCCATATGGGAATACGACAATTGAGAGATTACTATAAAAGAAAATGTTTCATTGCAAAAGTTAAGATTTTATTCATTCATTATTTTTCATTGAAAAGCAAAATCTCTAGGCCCAAATACTCTCACTCCCACGGCAGATTTTGCTTTTGCAAAGAATCAAAATTCTTCTTTGATTTTTCTTCTTGTTTCTTAAGGCTAAGGAGGATCTAGCAAATCCCTCCTAAGTTCCTTACGATTATCTTCGTGTGGACTACGTCGGTTCGATCCTTCACTTGGGTCGGTAGCAAAACGTTCAAGGACAAAGTTGGAGGAGCCTCCAAACGTGCTAAAGATTATTGAACCTTGAATCTGATTTTCTGCAGATTTAATTTATATACTGTATAAACTATGATATTATACCCGGATCTTGGTTCTAAGGAACGATCCATGTCATTTATGTTTTTGTTTTCCACTGCGTAAGTGGGTCGTTCACTAACAACTAATAGAATTATAGAAGAGTAGAATTTGTGAGAGCTAATGCACTTGTGTATGTGTACATTTTACATAGCATGATAGAATTGAAGAATTATGTAGAAGTTATAGAATCACATATGTACACACGATGCATAGAATTCAGAAATAAAGAATAAAATAGAAAATGTTTAGTTTAAGCGTGTTAGTAGAAGAGAACTTTGGGCTTTCCAGAAAAGTATAGAAATAAAAGCCTTAGAATTAATAGAATAAATGCCAGAGTCAGACACGTATTTTGGGATCATGCATAAACAATATATAAATGCATGACATAACATAGCATATATTTTAGAAATTTTACAATTATTGGAAATGTCTAGCTAGTTATTTTGCAGATTTACAGAGCATGTTTTCAGAAGGCTGTTGTGATGGGGAACCTGTGAGCATTCATTGCGTTAGCTAGTGGCGACAGAGATGTAGAAGTTTCCTACATGCATGCCACCATCAATGAACAGCCTCAGAATAGAAAACAAAATTGTACAGTTCGTTAGAAGTGCATGTGGATGAGGACTGTACCTAGAAAGAATTTCAGAATACACTTACACAGCGAGGGTTCCAAATCCATGCCCCAGCCTAGTCTGATCGGCAAACCAGAACAGAAAACAGAAAGAATTTCAAAAAGAAAGAAAAATAGAGTAAGAAATAGAAAACAGAAAGAATTTCAAAAAGAAAAGAAAAGAATTAGAAATTTTTTTTTCAGAAAGAATACAAACATGATCATTTGCATATGCATAAGATGCAAATCAGACATTTTATGTGCATTGCATCTTATGCATTTACGCATAGATTAAACAGTTTATTTATTATTGCATGTCTGACTAGCCAAGAAAAGAAAATAGAGCCCATGAGAATAGAGAAGAAAAGAAAATAGAAGCCCATGAGAATAGAGAAGAAAATAAAATAGAAACCCATGAGAATTGAGAAGAAAAGAAAATAGAAGCTTACGAGAATAGAAAAGAAATTAGAGATATACAAGAAAAGAACAAAAATAAGATACATGCTAGAAAAGAACAGAAATTAGAAATATGACAAATAGCAAGAAAACTTAGTGATTTGTTGAGTTGAGAAAGAAACAGAAAGTTATAATCTAACAGAGAAGAGAAGTAAAATGATAAAGAATAGCACAACCCTAGAAGGATTTAGAAAGATTTGAGAAAAAATAAAAACTGCTAAGTAGTACGCCTGAGAATAAAGAGAGAAAGCAAGCAGAAATTTAGAAGCAGTATAGCAAAAATGGGGACAACGGAGTAAGAACATAATTAGATTTGGTTTACTTGCTAAGCATTTATAGCTTATCCTGTTGCTTTCCTTATTTTTGCAGGTATTAGATTGTAGTGGTTGGGAGACGTCAAGTTGGCGAGAGGATTGCACACATTGTCTCAGTGAAGAAATTTAATATGGATTTATATATGTGAGAAATAATCTTTGTGTAATAGTATGTTATAACTGGATTAAGGATAAAAAATTTAGACGAACACCCTTTTTAAACTAGCAATTCTCTGGATTCTCTCTATAGAATACTCAGTGAATACTTGCCTAGTGAGACATTACATCCACGTCCTTTATGTTGATTCCTATGAATCACGCACCCATCCTACTCGGTTCTCCCATGAGTCAACTGAGTATCTCTAGTTGGCATGTGTTTACGTCGCTGCAATTTAGTCGGTACGGAAATTTGCATCAACATCTTAGTGCTAGAAGGAGAGCCTGGCTTGAACACTTCGATTGAAGCCTACTTCAATCGTGCTTCAAGACAATTACAACCAAACTAGCTACAACATTCCATTGAAATGGCATGGCAAATGAGAGTCACCAAGAGTCAAATCGGTGCAAACCATGTTGACATCCTTGTGACATATGGTCCTAGAAACAACCAAGAGGCTACCAACAACATTTCGTCAGTCATTCCTCTCAAGGGGAAACCACCAAAACGCGAATAATTCCTAGTCCTAAAAATCCACCAGTCGCAGAAATCTTCTGATCAATCACCCATGCGATCAGTAATCTCCAGCGAGAAGTAATCGATATGAGAGGGGGAACACATGACTACCGAAGATAGTTCCAGCACAACAGGAGGGTTGCGACATAATGGGTCAAGTCGTTGGGTCGAGGTCGAGGACCCCTGTCTTCGGGCTCGACCCGAAAGCCCAAGGGGATTCCCCAAATCCAGCCTATCCTCGAATCAGGGATTTAGGGGAATCTCCAAATTTAAAAAAAAAAAAAAAAAAAAAAACTTTATATCCATATTTTTTTTTTAAGTCTCTTATCAAATTACCAAAAAATATCTCTTATGAAATGATACATTATGTCTAATTGATAAATGATAAATTATGTCTATTTAAGATATAATTTTTTAAGTCTCTTATCAAATTATTAAATAGAATTTAAGATAAATTCTAAATGAATAACTACAATTCTATTTGTAATGTCATTACCATAATTTATTATTAATTAATTTAAATGACTTAATACATATATATTATGTATTTATGTTATTAATATTTACAAGTTATTTGAATTAAAAACATGTTATTATCTATCAATAATATAACATATATATTAACATTTAGTCATTTACATATATATCAATAATTTATATATGCATATTTAGCTTATTGTATTTAATACAGACAATTTCCCTATTATTACTCATTTGTATACGGTTTCACTCAATGTTCCCACAATTATATTATTATAATCACATTTGAATTTGATCAATTAATAATGTGAAACAATTATATATATTTTTAGTAATTATAAAAATATAACAAGAGCAATTAGGTAATAGAATTGAAATAATGATTCAATGAAGGACAAAAAAAATATTTATAATGATTTATTGATTTTTTTATAATGACTCAAAATATTAAATGATACATTACATAACATATATTTTATGTACATATGATTATGGATAATAGCATATTATGTATAATGTATAATACATATGATACATTATACATATGTACTATACATTATACATTATTAAAATTTATAATGATTTATTGATTTATTATAATGAATCAAAATATCAAATGATACATATACATATTTATTATGTATTAAAAATATTTATAAAGATTTATCATATTTAATTTATATATACATATTTAGCTTATTATAGTTAATATAGAAAATTTCTCTATTATTATTTATTACCCATTTGTATATGGTTTCATTGAATGTTCCCACAATTATAATACACACACACACATACACACACACAAACCCTGTCCCTGGCCCATCCCCGAAAATTTCGGGGAATCTCCGCCCCATTTGGGACGGGTCCTCGATGGGGCGGGGAACATGCCCATCCCTAGTTAGCTCCCTAAAAGGAGATCACTAGATCCAGGATATCCAGGGTGACGCTCGGGAAAACAACTAATGGTGGAAGGGACGAACCATTGAGGGCTCGTCCATCCTAGCACAGGAACGACCAAGCTCGTCGTGACGACAGAGTCACACGAGCATGTTCCCACGGATACATTCGAACCATGTCCAACGAAAATATGGCATTCAAGATCCACATGCTAGCACCAACCCACGTCGCAATGGATCTTAGGAATCGACCTCTGATAGCTAATACTATCTGAGCAAACATGGTTCCTCCTCGCGTGTGAGCATGCCCCATAAAGAAAAGCAACAGAACCGTGTGCCAGAACTCCATAGGCATCTGAATTCACAAAAGCTCGACCTCCATCATTTGCTTAGCCGGTCTAGGCAACCCTCGAGGTAGTGTGTAGTTGGAGGAGATACAAAGGATGCTTGATGATTTACGTATCCGGCAAATCGAGCATGCGATGATAGCCTCCAATTCCCCGTTTCTAGTGGAGATGCATCTTGCACCCTTACCAACAGGATTTAAGACCCCAAATATCAAGTTCATGGGGGAAGGCAACCCCCAAGACCACCTCGATGCTTTCAATGACTTGATGGAGCTACACCAGGTATTTGATACCCTTATAGGTGACGCAAAAAGGTGGTATAAAAGATTTCCCCCGAACTTAATCCATTCTTGGCACCAGTTTACGAAGCTTTACCTATAGTAATTCTAGGCTCGACGTAGTTTCTTAATGCCAATAAGCTATCTTAGTAGCATTTGCTAGGAGAAAGGAGAGACCCTAACATTGTATCTAAAGAGATTCCAAATGGAACAGAGTAAGGTGGCTGATGTGCCCGAGGAAGTGATAAGGTCGCTCGTGATTGCTAGTGTGAGGCCACAAACCAAACTATGGAAAGATCTCCAAAAAGAAGATCATATATCTCTCACCCAATTTTATAAGATGACGGAGAAATACTAGCGATTAGAAAATTCACTAGCCGCGCTGAGTGGCACAGCCTCAACCAGCGCCACCACCCGTTAGCCCGAGTGATAGGGGGTCACAAGATAGACAGTCGTGACCTTAATTGGCGTTGGCCCTTGAAGAGGCCACAGGTGGAACTTAGGAGGGACTACAATCTAGCTCTCCAATTCAGTAACTACACACCTCTAGTCTCCCTAATCGAGATATTCGCGGTCATCGACAATGCCAAGCTGTTGCCACCATCCAACAAAATGAAGGAACCTCATAGCAGTCGAGATTCTCAAAAGTATTACAGATACCATATAGAAACCGGCCACGACACCAATGAGTGTCAGGCTTTAAAGAACTCCATAGAAGATCTAATTTGAAAGAGGCATCTAAAGGAATACGTGGGCTAGCCAAGGCCCTAGGGAGCCAAGAGGGATGTGACCCTTAGGAACTAAAAAATTCCAATCATTAAGTGCGAATGATCTTTGGAGGACCCTTGGTCGTTGGGGGGTCTAGGCGAGCAAGGCTTTAGCATGCTTGAGAGGCCAGGACCTAATCGATGTCGTAGATTTGGGCAATTGAGACATGACGAGCAAGGAAAATAAAGACAGAAGATGAAGTACTTGACTTCACGAAAGAAGAAGCCAAACTAGTGCCACATCCCTATTGTGACACACTTGTAATAAAAGTGCAAATAGGCAATTGCGACATCTTTATAATCTTGAGCGATAATGGAAATGCCATAAACTTCATCCATGCCAACACATTCTTAAGGATGGGGTTCACCGAAAACTACCTAAAGCTTTCCCTAGCACCACTGTACGGATTCATGGGCAATTGGTCAATACCCCAAGGCGCTACCACCTTTCCTATAACAATGGGCGAGGAGCAACACATGATGAAGCTGATGGACAAAATTTTGATCATAGACTGCCCACAAGTTTACAATGAAGTCCTTGGCTGACCCTTCCTAGAGGATCTATCGGCAGTCACCTCGGTTGCTTGCCAAGCTATGAAATTCCCCACTCCCACTGGTATTAGAATAGTCAGGAGTTCGCAACAAGACTCTAAGGATTGCACAACCGAGCTATCGACCTAGCCGAGAGAGGAAGCCGCATCAAGCAATAGCCGTTAGCATGTCAAGTCTTGACTGACCCATGAAATCAATTAGCAATTTGTCTTTCTTTCTTTTTCTTGTGACCTCATCTAAGGTCAGCGAAGGTCCCTTTTGGGGCTTCAAATATAAATTCAGCATAATAAAGTACTTTCTTCTAAAAAGAAAAAAAAAAGGAGAAAAAGGTGTTTGTTAGGGTAGGTGCCCTAGAGCCAATCAAATTGTAGCGTTTGACTACTTGTGAAAACATGTTGATATTAATAAAAGGGAATTTGACTATATTATGTCTAACTATATTATATAAATTATATTTCAGATATGTTATAATATATGTCCTTAGAATGGAAAAATCGTGACGAGGATATCAAGTACTTCCAATCTTGATTGTAAGAACCATATGATCACATTAGATGACCATTATAGAAATTGTCTACAAACCCAGTATTATCCTAAAGTAAGGACATAGATAATACGGTAAGGCTATCATAGCATTGAATGACCCTATCGATAGATAATAACAGATCTTGCATGTTAAAATTGTTTGGTGACAACTTGGTGCGACATGCTTGTAGTCGGCAAGTTCATTAGACATGACCAACCAGAGGATTCCATATAGATGGTAACCCTAACGTCTATAGAATACATCCTCTAATGGATGCTGGTGTATTTGATCCTTAGACTTGAGATCACTAGAGCGTCGTGTGTAAATATCAGTGTAGTTTGACACTGGCTTAACATAGTCCTATTTAGGGTTATCAGTATAGAAGTGATTGGGTGCATTGAAAAGTACACTATGGCTATGGTGGATAAACACAGGATTCATTACTCTTTATTGCATGAGAGTTATCTCGCTAAGTAATTCAGTAAATGACAACGACCGCAAAACTGTGGCCACAGTGGAATTGAGTTGGTGCTCAAGTTCGATTAAGTCGTTAGTTTGAATTATCAAATATGAACATATCAAGGTAGCATATTTGAAGTTGACATTATTTTTGTACTTTAAACCTTGATGAGATAATGGATGATGAAAGGATTTGATTACATAGTAATCATACCATTGACAGGTAGCTGATATGTTGAATCCGAATGTATCGGGTGGCTTTGATGCCTAGCTAGAAGTCAATCTAGGTCTATGTGTAATGAGACAATTGATTGAGTGTCAATTGCGATATTACCCACTACCGATACGATAAGGAGCCTACGAGTCACACACTTAAAAGACAAATCAAAGAGGATTTGGTGTAAGGGCATTTTCGTCGTTTTGGGGCGAAAGGTATTTTGGTAATTTTTATGGTACAATTAAATTTGCTGAAGGTTTTCACCTGATAGGTTATTGCCTATGTCTGAGTTTAATGTTGGATTTTAATTTATAAGATTACTTATTTATTCAAATATATATATATTGGTGTATATATATTAAAAGAATAATTAATCATTATTTAAATAATATATTGGTGTGTATGCATTTTAAATAATAAATCATTATTGTATGAATAAAACAATTATAATAACATACCAAAGCGACCTTTTCTT
Organism: Pistacia vera; assembly: GCF_008641045.1. Classification (NCBI taxonomy): domain Eukaryota; kingdom Viridiplantae; phylum Streptophyta; class Magnoliopsida; order Sapindales; family Anacardiaceae; genus Pistacia; species Pistacia vera. The sequence continues at coordinate 1,386,919 of NW_022195779.1, forward strand.
AGACACCAAGTAAAGTCTAATTATTTATTTATAAATAATGGATAATAGTGGAAATAAAAGAGAATATTCCATGGCATATGCCAAGGGAATATTAGGGTTAGGATTTTCCAATGAAAAGTGGCCTTAACCCTTATTTCCCAATTAGCTCAATCTTGCCTCCCAAGCTAAAGGTTGTAGAGAGAGACTTTCCTAGAAAATCTTATCCCCTTTTTCTTCTTTGAACCTTTACTCTTAAACTAGCAAATTGATTATGTGGGTCTTGTTGTCTTTGTATGGATTTCCGTGTGTTCACTTCTCTTCTTGAAGTGGAAACATTTTTCCTTCAATCAAAATCGGTGGAGCCTCTAATAGGAGGTTTGATTATAACGATTCTATAATCTTTTATGTACATTTGTTTTGAATGGGTCATTAATATCAATCTATGATCCATGATAAAATGGGTTTCGAATAAATTTTTTTTGTTTATTATTCTGCACTTTATTCGATTAAAACCCTATAGTGCAATCCAATCACTAGAGTTCGCCCAGGAGACAATTACGTCACCTAGGTTTTATTTTAATGGCTCGGGATCAATGGAACCATAGTTATAACTCAATGTCACTTGCTTAAGAAGGCAATACAGTCATAACTTGGGGGCCAGGTCCCTAAGAAAAACAATATCACCAAAACTTAAATGAGGAGTGGGGAACAACTCCTACAGCGATGGATCCTAGTTTGAAAGATCGTCACTGATCTACACTCAATGTAGGGACACTGAGGTGGATCCAATATTCCTCGGCAATAACACCTCAAAAAGGTCCATGATCCCCAAATCCATGATAAACACTCGAAGAAGGCCCTCCAGATTGACAACCACTGTGTTGTGATAAGCTCTGGGGCCAAACTCAAAGTGACTATTGAAACCAACCCCCTAACAGAGCTGAACTGACAACCTAATTTCATCTCGTACAAATTAGCAATTTAAAGACCCCAGAGAAGGCGAGTTCTTCATTAAATAGCCAATCATAGCAAACATAATTTTTTTTTATCCAATCATTGTTTGAAAATACAAATAGCATAGCAGCAAAAAAATTAAATAAATAAATAAAAAAAAAATAAACGAGGCTTTCAAGAAATCTAAGCCTCGAGAGCAAGATCTTTAGCCATAGGAGAAAGTCCATTAGGGGCCTCCACAAGATCACCAACGACAGTGACATCGCTCTCGCCTTAGTTTGATCTAAAGGAAAAGAGGTAGATTGCTCACATGGAATATCCCTTGCTCCATCCTTGCCCGAACGCTGGGAGGTAGAGTGCCTTTGAGGAGTATCTCCCGCCACCTCTGTGACAAACTTCCTTGTCTCTTCTTGATAGTGCGATGGAAGAGAAGAGAAACTAGACATCGGGTTACGCTCCTACATCGACATGAGGATGGAAAGAAACACATCCCAGCCAACAATCGTACCACTGCACGTCTCAGTGACAACCCCTTTTTTGGGCTCGGCTAACCTCTCTTAAGCTTCAGATACCTCAAAAATACGTTGCTCAAGCTCTGACCTCAAGTCTACAGCTTGACCCATAGCTGTCTCGACCTCCACAACCGTCGCCTCATACCTCTCTTTGAACTTAGTAACCAATGTGGCCGAAAAGTCTTTCTTAGCCAGGGCCTTAACCTTGGCCCCCTTAGACGCTGCAAGCTTCGCCGTAAACTCTTCCTTCTTCCTTGCTAGCAGTAACTGAGAAGCTTCAGTTTGCCTCTCCAGCTTTACCCTCGATCAAGCAATCTCCTCCTCAAGACCAAAAATCTTGTCCTCATAAGACTTCTGAATCAAGTCATCATCTTCCCAAACCCTGATAACCATCCCAGAACAATGAAGAAAGGACGTATTGGGTTTGCAGAGAAGAAAACCAGATCTCTTTATAACACAATGTACACCAGTCAAGATAAATAAAGAAAGTATAAGTACATACCTGCATGAAAGAGATGGTCGCTTGCTGGAACGGCCCTAGAAAAGAAGAAGTGGGCCAACTTTTGAGAGACCCCTTGGAAGCTACCCCGATCAACACATGAACCTCCGGGAAAGGCTAACTAGGTAGTTAGGAGGATGTTCCTGCTAGCTGAAAGAACCAGCATGCATGAAGAGTGGTGGAGATGGAGAATGAAAGCATGAAAGCATGGATTAAAAAAAACGGTTTACATGCAAAGCTTGGATATGAGATTATACCTACTCCTTTGCTTTGGTGCAATTAGATTGCCAAAATGTAGAATTCATTCCTAGTGAATGGTGCCGTTTTTTAATATCTCACTATTGTTAGAGTAGATGCCTAGAGCCAATCAATTATTGTAAATTGACTCTTTGTAATAATGTCATTTATCAATAAATGCTTTTATTCTATATCGCGTAAATCATATTTTGCAATATGTATGAATATGTCTTAGAATGGTGAACCATGACGAGGGTATCAAGTGTTTCAAATCTTGATAGTGAGAACCTATGAGCACATATGGTGGCCATTCTAGAAACGGCGTGCCCCAGTATTATTCTGAAGTAAGGGACAGATAATACGGTAAGGCCTACATAGTGTTGAACGACCTTCGAAAGGCAGTGATTGATCTCACTTGTCAAGGTTGTTTGGTGACAACCTGGTGAACACATGGGTGTTGTGTAGGCGGATATACCACAACAAGTTCACTGGACTGACCTACCAGAGGATTCCATATGGATGGTAACCCAGTGTCTAGGAACAAATCCTCTAACGAAGTGGTGCATGTGATCTCTATGACTGAGATCATCGGAGCGCCTTAGCACCGATGGCGCAGTTGACACTAGCTAATGCAGTTCTATCAGAGCTGTCAATAGGTGGTGATTGGCTGCATCAAGAAGTGTTCAAGACTATGGTGGATTGACAGAGGATTCATCACTCCCGGGTACGGGAGAAGTTATCTCACAACGCAATTCAGTATATGGCAATGACACTAAAATTGTGGCCACAGTGGGATTGAGTTGTTGCTTTATCGGTAATATAGGTCATTTGTCCAGAAACTGAATACTAATATCGAGAGTAACCGGAGGTTGACACTATTCTATGCCTTCGTCTCGTAGAGATAACGGATGATGAAAGGATCGAATTGTACGGTAACCATTATCGTTGACAGGTAGCTACTTTGCTAAATCCGAATCTATCGGGTGTCCATGATGTTGTGGGGCCATCTTGGTCTGGTATTAGTGAGACGATTAATGGTTGTAATCGTATACTATACAATACCGTGTAGAGGAGCCTATGGGTCACCACATAGAAGATAATTAAGAACCAAGAAGAAAGAAGGACGTTGTCTTTTTAGGCAAAAGGTATTTTGGTAATTTTGTAGTGCAATTAATTTGTTAAGGTCGTAGCCTTTATTTAATTTGTTAGAAAAATTAAATAAGTGAAATTACAGTTTAAATATGTGTTTGCATATATTAAATAATATCATTATTGTTAAATGTTAATATATATTAAATATATATAATTGATTTTAATTAAAGATAATGATGAATTAAAATAAATCTAATTAGGGGTGTTTGGAAACATGGGGTGTTTGGGTTGGTGTAATAACTCCATTCTATTCAAATACTCATAAAACCGTTCATAATAAAATACATATAAAGTAATAAAAAGGTTGGCCCAAATTTTTTTTTTCTTTTTATTAGATATACATTCTTAATACAAAAGATGTTGTCATGTACAAAACACAAAAAATAAGGTGGACAGTGTAGCCATTCCCTTCGTTGCCGAACGCCCATCCGACTGTGTCCTCACCTAGATCCTGCAAAACATGAAAAACAACGGGGTGAGCACAACTAATGCTCAGTAAGTAAATCCTCTAGCATCTATCCCCGTAACTCTACTCTCTCTAATTCTTCCTTACAATCTCTTTACTCTTTCTTTCTATAACTCTTTTTACTAACTATCTTTAGTAGTCAAGGCCTCATCTTATCGGAGAACGGCTGGGACTCCTCCACTCTACGTGACTTTACTCATACTAGCCGATCGGACTCGGTTTATGCATGGATTCGGAACCCTTGGCCACGTGAGTGCATAATCTCTCTCTGGGTACTCGGGTATATCCCTCATCGCATGCACTCTCACCGGGCTACACCATTCTTATCTCATACTCATGCTGCCTCTCAATGCGGCGTACATGGTGGAATACTCTACCCATTACTCCAAGGGTTCCCTATCGCACAACCTACTCTATTCTCTTTCTAACTATATCTAAACTACTTCTTGAGTGTATAAAACAATGTAAAGTAGCTTATGCTCACTAATGCACTTATGAAATGCCAAATACAAGATTCCTCAAAAAAGTCATTCTGCACAGGTCACACTAAAAAGGCCATAACTTGCGTTATACACCTCGGATTGCTACGTTTTGGTCTCGTTTTTTAAGCTTAGAAACGGGCATAACTTCTATGTTTTGGTCTCAGCCCAGTTCAACCGTAAGACGCACAAAAATTACTTAGAAAGTCACGGAAGTGACAGGGCAGATTTCACTAAGCATTTCATCAAGCAACTCAGTGCATAAAAACACTCTACTAAAATTACTACTATACTTCCTTCTCTAGCCATCCAAAAGGGGAAAAAACCCTCATATACTCATAATCCCTGCCAAGAAAAGCACTTCCAAATAGGTTCACACAACATCTCGCAAACTTCATCTCAAATCCATTTCTCTCAACATCAAAAAAACAATTCTCATAATACATATTCATCTCAACTCAATCTCAAAATATAAATACTTATACAAGCATAAATCTCTATTCAATCTTACATCTCTACTCAAAACTTAGCAAACTCAAGTTGGTAGGATTTACTTACCTTGTGGAAAGGTGGACTTCTTTAGCACTTTTCCTTTCCTTTGTTGTCTTGTCTTCTCTCTACAACTCAAAACAACAACAAGAACAACCAAATAAGACTTCACTATAGCTATAAGAAAACTCACATCTAAGCATGAATCCTTACCTTAGGATGCTTTAGATGAAATCTCTACTCAAATTTACTCAAAAGCTCTCTTAAATCCTTGGAAATCTTGGAGAGTGGATGGAGAAATTGAGAGAAATTAGGCAAATGGAAGAGGCGGTGGAATGAATGAATAAAGGGTTTCTCTACACTTTAACTCTTTTTAGCTCATATTATAAGCATCATTCCCATTTTGCCCTTGCCCTTCCTTAGATTCCATCTTATCCTTTGATTCTTTACAACTACACCCCCCATCCAACAACAATCTCTACTAAATTTTCTTACATTTACTCCACTTTTCCTACAATTAGGGGTAGAATGGTCATTGTGCCCCAAAAGAAGAATTCTCTAGAAAACTCAAGAAACTTTTTATAGGTCGTCGCCGCGGGCGAAGAATTTGTTGCTTCGGCGAAACAGTAGTAGAACCTACCCGTGGGTGTAACTTCTCCTCGCCGGGCGAAGATTCTTCTTCGCCCGGCGAAGATTGGATTCCAAACTTCACCAAAACCCAACCTATTTCAAGACAACATTCAACCAACTCACATACAAACTCAATTGATACTGAAACAGAAACTTTTAACTAATACAACAAATCTAAATACGTACCTCAAGTGGGATATTACAGGGAGCCTAAGCCATTCCATATGGGAATACGACATGAGAGATTACTATAAAAGAAAATGTTTCATTGCAAAAGTTAAGTTTTATTCATCATTATTTTTCATTGAAAGCAAAATCTCTAGGCCCAAATACTCTCACTCCCACGGCAGATTTTGCTTTTGCAAAGAATCAAAATTCTTCTTGATTTTTCTTCTTGTTTCTTAAGGCTAAGGAGGATCTAGCAAATCCTCCTAAGTTCCTTACGATTATCTTCGTGGGACTACGTCGGTTCGATCCTTCACTTGGGTCGGTAGCAAAACGTTCAAGGACAAAGTTGGAGGAGCCTCCAAACGTGCTAAAGATTATTGAACCTTGAATCTGATTTTCTGCAGATTTAATTTATATACTGTATAACTATGATATATACGGATCTGGTTCTAAGGAACGATCCATTGCTTTATTAGTTTTTGTTTTCCACTGCGTAAGTGGGTCGTTCACTAACAACTAATAGAATTTAGAAGAGTAGAATTTGTGAAGCTAATGTACTTGTGTAGTGTACATTTACATAGCATGATGAGTTGAAGATTATGTAGAATTATAGAATCAATATGCGTACACACGATGCATAGAATTCAGAAATAAAGAATAAAATAGAAAATGTTTAGTTTAAGCGTGTTAGTAGAAAGAACTTTGGGCTTTCAAAAAGTATAGAATAAAAGCTTAGAATTAAATATACATGCCAGAGTCAGACACGTATTTTGGGATCATGCAAAACATATAAATGCATGACATAACATAGCATATATTTTCAGAAATTTATAATTATTGGAAATGTCTAGCTAGTTATTTTGCAGATTTAAGAGCATGTTTTCAGAAGGCTGTTGTGATGGGGAACCTATGAGCATTCTACGTTAGCTAGTGGCGACAGAGATGAGAAGTTTCCTACATGCATGCCACACAATGACAGCCTCAGAATAGAAAAAAAAAATTGTACAGTCTGCTAGAAGTGCATGTGGATGAGGACTATACCAGAAAGAATTTCAAATACACACCAAGCAGGGTTCCAAATCCATGCCCCAGCCTAGTTGATCGCAAAACAGAACAGAAACAAAAGAATTTCAGAAAGAAAGAAAAATAGAGTAAGAAATAGAAAACAGAAGAATTTCAAAAAGAAAAGAAAAGAATTAGAAAGAATTTTAAGAAAGAATACAAACATGATCATTTGCTATGTGCATCAACCTTTTATGTGCATTGCATCTTAGCATTTAGCATAGATTAAACAGTTTATTTATTATTGCTGTCTGACTAGCCAAAAAAAAGAAAATAGAAGCCCATGAGAATAGAGAAGAAAAGAAAATAGAAACCCATGAGAATAGAGAAGAAAAAAAATAAACCCATGAGAATAGAAGAAAAGAAAATAGAAGCTACGAGAAAGAAAAGAAATTAGAGATATACAAGAAAAGAACAAAAATAGATACATCTAAAAAGAACAGAAATTAGAAACATGACAAATAGCAAGAAAACTTAGTGATTTGTTGAGTTGAGAAAGAAACAGAAAGTTATAATCTAACAAGAAGAGAATAAAATGATAAAGAATAGCACAACCCTAGAAGGATTTAGAAAGATTGAGAAAAATAAAAACTGCTAAGTAGTAGCCGAGAATAAAGAGAGAAGCAAGCAGAAATTTAGAAGCAGTATAGCAAAAAGGGACAACGGAGTAAGAACATAATTAGATTTGGTTTACTCTAGCATTTAGCTACCTTGTTGCTTTCTTATTTTTGCAGGTATTAGATTGTAGATGTGGGGAGACGTCAAGTGGCGAGAGGATTGCACACATGTCTCAGTGAAGAAATTTAATTGGATTTATATGTGAGAATAATCTTTGTGTAATAGTTGTTATAACTGATTAGGAAAAAAATTAGCGAACACCCTTTTTAAACTAGCAATTCTCGGATCTCTCTATAGATACTCAGTGAATACTTGCCTAGTGAGACATTACATCCACGTCCTTATGTTGATTCCTAGAATCACGCACCCATCCTACTCGGTTCTCCCAGAGTCAATGAGTATCTCTAGTTGGCATGTGTTTACGTGCTGCATTTAGTCGGTACGAAATTTGCATCAACATCTGTGCTAGAAGGAGAGCCTAGCTTGAACACTTGATTGAAGCCTCTTCAATCATGCTTCAAGACAATTACACCAAAAGCTACAACATTCCATTGAAATGGCTGGCAAATGAGAGTCACCAAGAGTCAAACGTGCAAACCATGTTGAAATCCTTGTGAGATGGTCCTAGAAACAACCAAGAGGCTACCAACAAATTTCGTCAGTCATTCCTCTCAAGGGGAAACCACCAAAACCGAATAATTCCTAGTCTAAAATCAGCCAGTCGCAAAATCTTATCAATCACCCATCGATCAGTAATCTCCAGCGAGGAAGTAATCGATATGAGAGGGGGAACACAGACTACCGAAGATAGTTCCCGCACAACAGAGGGTTGCGACAAATGGGTCAAGTCGTTGGGTCGAGGTCGAGGACCCCTGTCTCCGGGCGACCCGAAAGCCAAGGGGATTCCCCAAATCCGGCCCATCCTCGAATCAGGGATTTGGGGAATCCCAAATTAAAAAAAAAAAAAAAACTTTATATCCATTTTTTTTTAGTCTCTTTAAATTACCAAAAAAATATCTTATGAAATGATACATATGTCTAATTGATAAATGATAAATTATGTCTATTAAGATATAATTTTTTTAGTCTCTTATCAAATTATTAAATGAATTTAAGATAAATTCTAAATGAATACTACAATTTTGTAATGTCATTACCATAATTTATTATTAATTATTTAAATGACTTAATACATTATATATGTATTTATGTTATAATATTACAAGTTATTTGAATTAAAACATGTTATTATCTATCAATAATTAACAATATATTACATTTAGTCATTTACATATTATAAGTAATTATATATGCATATTTAGCTTATTGTATTTAATAGACAATTTCCCTATTATTACTCATTTGTATAGGTTTCACTCAATGTTCCCACAATTATATTATAATCAATTTGAATTTGATCAATTAATAATGTGAAACAATTAATATATTTTAGAATATATAAAAATATAACAAGGCAATTAGGTAATAGAATTGAAATAATGATCAATGAAGGACAAAAAAAATATTATAATGATTTATTGATTTTTTATAATGAATCAAAATATAAATGATACATTACATAACATATATTTTATGTACATATGATTATGGATAATAGCATATTTGTATAATGTATAATACATATGATACATATACATATATACATAATATAAAATTTATAATGATTTATGATATAATGAATCAAATATCAAATGATACATATACATATTATTATGATTAAAAATATTTATAGATATCATATTTAATTTATATATACATATTTAGCTTATTATAGTTAATATAGACAAATCTCTATTATATTTATTACCATTTGTATTGGTTTCATTGATGTTCCCACAATTATAATACACACACACACACAACACACACACACACACACACACACACCTGGCCATCCCCGAAAATTTCGGGGAACTCCGCCCATTTGGGCGGCGTCCTCGATGGGGCGAGGAACTGCCCATCCCTAGTTAGCTCCCAAAGGAGATCACTAGATCTAGGATACTAGGGTACGCTCGGGAAAACAACTAATGGTGGAAGGGGAACCACTAGGGCTCGTCCATTGCACAGGAACGACCAAGCTCGTCGTGACGACAGAGTCACAGAGCATGTTCCCACGGATACATTCGAACCATGTCAACGAAAATATGGCATTCAAGATCCACGTGCTAGCACCAACCACGTCCAAGATCTTAGGAATCGACCTCTGATAGCAATAATCGAGCAAACATGGTTTTCTCTCGCGTTGGAGCTCGCCCCATAAAGAAAACAACAGAACCGTGTGCCAGAATCCATAGGCATCTGAATTCACAAAAGCCGACCTCCATCATTTGCTTAGCCGTCTAGGAACCCTCAGGTAGTGTGTAGTTGGAGGAGATACAAAGGATGCTTGATGATTTACTATCCGCAAATCGAGCATGCGATGATAGCCTCCATTCCCTTTTCTAGTGGAGATGCTCTTGCACCCTTACAACAGGATTTAAGACCCCAAATATCAATTCAGGGGGGAGGCAACCCCAAGACCACCTCGATGCTTTCAAACTGATGGAGCTACACCGTATTTGATACCCATGGTGACGAAAAGTGGTATAAAAGATTTCCCCAACTAATCCATTCTGCACCAGTTCGAAGCTTTACCTATAGCAATTCAGGCTCGACGTAGTTTTAATGCCAATAAGCTATCTTAGTAGCATTTGCTAGGAGAAAGGAGAGACCTACATTTATCTAAAGAGATTCCAATGGAAAGAGCAAGGTGGCGATGTGCCAGGAAAGTGATAAGGTCCTCTGATGTGTGGAGGCCAAACCAAACTTGGAAAGATCTCCAAAAAGAAGACTATATCCTCACCCAATTTTTAAGATGCGAGAGAAATACAGCGATTAGAAATTACAGCCGCGTTGGTGGCACAGCCTAACCACGCCACCACCGTTAGCCCGAGTGATGGGGGTCACAAGAAGACAGTCGTGACCTTAATGGCGTGGCCCTTAAGAGGCCACGGTGGAACTTAGGAGGGACTACATACTAGCCTCCAATCAGCAACTACAACCTTAGTCTCCCAATCGGATATTGTGGTCATCGCAATGCCAAGCTTTGCCACCATCCAACAAAATGAAGGACTCATAGCAGTCGAGATTCTCAAAAGTATTACAGAACCATAAGAAATCGACCACGACACAATGGTGTCAGGCTTTAAAGAACCCATAAAAGATCTAATTTGAAAGGGCATTAAGGAATACGTGGGCCAGCCAGGCCTAGGGAGCCAAGAGGGATGTGACCCTAGGAACTAAAAATTCCAATCATAAGTGCGAATGATCTTTGGAGGACCCTTGGTGTTGGGGGGTCTAGGCGAGAAGGCTTTAGCAGCTTGAGAGGCCAGACCTAATCGATGTGTAGATTTGGGCATTGAGACATGACGAGAAGAAAATAAAGACAAAAGATGAAGTACTTGACTTCCGAAAGAAGAAGCAAACATAGTGCCACATCCCTACTTGACACACTATAAAATGCAAATAGGCAATTGCACATCTTTATACTTGAGCGATAAGGAAATGCCATAAACTTCATCCAGCCAAACATTCTTAAGGTGGGGTTCACGAAAACTACCTAAAGCTTCCTGCACCACTGTAGGATTCAGGGCAATGGTTAATCCCCAATGGGCTACCACCTTCCTTAACATGGGCGAGGAGCAACACGATGAAGCTGATGGAAAATTTTGATCATAGATGCCCACAAGTTTACAATGAAGTCCTTGGTGACCTTCCTAAGGATCTATCGCAGTCACCTCGTTGCTTGCCAAGCTATGAAATTCCCCACCCCACTGGTTTAGAATAGTCAGGAGTTGAAAAGACTCTAGGATTGACACACAGCTATGACCTAGCGAGAAGGAGCGCATTAAGCAATAGCCGTCAGCATGTCAAGTCTTGACTGAGCCATGAAATCAATTAGAATTTGTCTTTCTTTCTTTTTCTGTGACCTCATCTAAGGTCACGAAGGCCGATTTTAGGGCTTCAAATATAAATCAGCATAATAAAGTACTTTCTTCTAAAAAGAAAAAAAAAGGAGAAAAAGGTGTTTGTTAGGGTAGGTGCCCTAGAGCCAATCAAATTGTAGCGTTTGCTACTTGTGAAAACATGTTGATATTAATAAAGGGAATTTGACTATATTATGTCTAACTATATTATATAATATATTTCAGATATGTTATAATATATGTTCTTAGAATGGAAAAATCGTGACGAGGATATCAAGTACTTCCAATCTTGATTGTAGAACCCTATGATCACATTAGATGACATATAGAAATTGTCCAAACCCTATTATCCTAAAGTAAGGACATAGAAACGGTAAGGCTATCTAGCATGAATGACCTATCGATAGATAAACAATCTTGCATGTTAAAATTGTTTGGACAAATTGGTGCGACATGCTTGTAGTCGGCAAGTTCATAGACATACCAACCAGAGGATTCATATAGATGGAACCCCAAGTCTATAGAATACATCCTAATGAGCTGTGGTGTATTGATCCTTAGACTTGAGATCACTAGAGCGTCGTGTGTAAATATCAGTGTAGTTTGACACTGGTAATAGTCCTATTTAGGGTTCAGTATAGAAGTGATTGGGTGCATTGAAAAGTACATATGCTATGGTGGATAACACAGATTCATTACTCTTTATTCATGAGAGTTATCTCGCTAAGTAATTCATAAATGACAACGACCGCAAACTGTGGCCAAGTGGAATTGAGTGGTGCTCAAGTTCGATTAAGTGTTAGTTTGAATATCAAATATGAACATATCAAGGTAGCATATTTGAAGTTGACATTATTTTGTACTTTAAACCTTGATGAGATAATGAGATGAGAAAGGATTTGATTAATAGTAATCATACCATTGACAGGTAGCTGATACTGTGAATCCGAATGTATCGTGGTGGCTTGAGCTAGCTAGAAGTCAATCTAGGTCTATGTGTAATGAGACAATTGATTGATGTCAATTGCGATATTACCCACTCGTATACGATAGGAGCCTAGAGCCACACTTAAAGACAAATCAAAGAGATTTGGTAAGGGCATTTCGCCGAACACATTCTGTATTAGAAAGTCCTTGTAATCATTCACTTTTAGAAAGAAAAAGATAGCCGAATCACTTAAAAAAGCTCGCTTCTCTGTCCCTGTTATTCACGCAATCCTCTCTCGATTCCTATCTCGTTCCCATCATCCACTGTAATACCTAGTAGCGGATCTAGAAATTTCTTTTAGGGTGGGCCAAAATAAAAATTTATTATACATTACTATTTTTGTCCATTAATATTTTTGTTAGGGTGGCCAAAATATAAAAGTTATACATATTAATATTAAAAAAAAAAATTTGAGGGTGGGCCATGGCCCACCCAAAAAGTGGCTGGATCCGCCACTGGTAATACCCACATTTAGAAATATGGTAGGGATTATTTTATAGTTATAGTGAATATATTTAACTAGTTTTATAGAGAAATTCTATAAAAGTTTTAATAGGGGCAAAATGGTCATTTCATATAGAATCACGTGTTCAAGTGAAGAGTGAGTATGATAAATATAATGTATTAAGTGTGCTAGCCATGAGAATAGAGTGTAGAAAGGTTATGGATAATGCACGTGATGTGATGTCGAGATAAATACGTGTTTGTAAAAGAATATAAAGAAATTAAAGAATAAGGGTAAAATTGTCTTTTCACTCACAACTAGATAAAAACTTGAGGACTGAAAATGACCAAGAACATGTGTTAAATCCATTAAAATTGAGGGTATATCAGTAAATGCACGTATGACATAATTGGAAGTATCATAAAAGTGTGAGGGCAAAATGGGAATATAAATATATATATATATCCATCCCTTCTACACGCCACCCCTCATCCAATTTCTCTCAAACTTCTTCACCAAATTTCAAAGAGAATTCATAGGAATTGACTTAAATTTTTGAAGATTTTCAATCTTAAAGCATTCAAAGGTAAGATTCTAGCACAAAGGTGTGATTAAACTTTAAAGTTTTAAATTCTTATGGTTTTATATGATTTAGGTCCAAGAGAAAGAGAATTTTAGCAAAAGGAGGTTATATCATTAGTGTTGCACAAATTCAAGGTAAGTAAGTCCAATTTTAGTTTTGATTTGAGAAATAATTGTGTAGATTAATTCTTGTATGTGATTGTATGGTAAGAATTATTGGTTGTTTAAATGTTGAATGATGTGTAAAATTCCAGACATGAGAAGTAGTTCATGTGTATGCGGTGATTTGGTGGAATTATGGATGAAATATGGAAGAATTGTTGATGAAATTTTGAATTGTTGAAACCGGCCAGATTTAAAGCTAAAGTTAGTGAGTTTTTGCCCCAGTTTTGGTGGATTTGGAGAGATGTGGAAGTGTGGCCAACAAAGTATTTGCATATGCATATGAATTGTTTGATGAAAATTCAAAGAGAAATGCATGCATGAGTTGGTTAAATTTTATTGAAGAAATTGTTAGAGAAAGGGAAGAATTGGAGTAGAAAGGTTATGTTAGCCTTAACCAAATGTAAATTTTAGTATTCAAGAGTGCATTTTGTTATGCTAAAATTTAGAATATTACTTGGTCATGTTAATGGTTCAAGTTACTTGAATCTTTAGTATTTCTTCAATAGCACATTTGATTTAGTTATTGAATTAGAAATTGTGAAACTTATGACTTTGGGAAAGTGTTAGAAGGGATTTACATGTTAAATTGTTACTTTGATATGGCATTGTTGATAGTAGAGAACGGTAGATTATATCATGACATATCAATATGTCATAATAAATTCTTAGGTTTGTGTACTTGAATTTAGAAAGATCATCCAAATAATGGCTTGGCCAAATAAGTATATTGTTGTTTCTTGTTTTGAGATTAATTACAAACAATATGTAATAAGTGATTTTTATTGTATAAAGAATAGAAAAGCTTTCCCAAGCATAGATATCAAAAGAAACATCAAAGAAATAGAAGTTTGGTTTATATATTAAATACATGACCATTTTAGAAATTGATTGGTATGAGTATAGTTTTCATGCCTTATTATATATTACAAGCTATAGAATTGTGCTAGAAGATCTTGAGAATAGGTTGTATTGGCCAAAAGTTTAGTTAAGAATGTTAGAAAGAAATTAGAATTTAGCCAAAGTATATATGTTATGCCATATGTTAGATTGAATTTACAATGATTAATATGGCAATATAGATTAATGTATAGAATGTAGCCAAAAGAAAAGAAGAAAGAAGGGCATGTATAACAATTGAAGTTGATGGTCATGTAAGAGAATGCAAATTTATGGCATTAAGATTTGTATTTAGAAAGTTGTACAAGGCATGTTTGTTACATTAGAAAAATATTAGAGAGTTGTTTAATGACATGGTTATGTGACATATAAGTTTAAGAAAAACTAGTAGCATAATTGGGCAAGTTAGTAGACTTAATAACTAAGTTGTGGCATATATTTTTATAGAAGAAATTAGATTGCCCAAAATGTAGAATTCATTCCCTAGTTGAATTGTGCCGTTTAAATATCAAACTAATAGAATTATAGAAGAGTAGAATTTGTGAAAGCTAATGTACTTGTGTACGTGTACATTTTACATAGCATGATAGAATTAAAGAATTACAGAATTATGTAGAAATCATAGAATCGCGTACGTACACACGATGCATAGAATTCAGAAATAAAGAATAAAATAGAAAATGTTTAGTTTAAGCGTGTTAGTAGAAAAGAACTTTGGGCTTTCTAAAAAAGTATAGAAATAAAAGCTTTAGAATTAATATAATACATGCCAGAGTCAGACACGTATTTCGGGATCATGCATAGACAACATATAAATGCATGACATAGCATAGCATATGTTTCAGAAATTTTATAATTATTGGAAATGTCTAGCTAGTTATTTTGCAGATTTAAAGAGCATGTTTTCAGAGGGCTGTTGTGATGGGGAACCTATGAGCATTCGCTACGTTAGCTAGTGGCGACAGAGATGCAGAAGTTTCCTACATGCATGCCACCATCAGTGAGCGACCTCAGAATAGAAAAAAAAAATTGTACAGTCTGCTAGAAGTGCATGTGGATGAGGACTATACCCAGAAAGAATTTCAAAATACGCTCACATGGCTAGGGTTCCAAATCAATGCCCCAGCCTAGTTCGATCAGCAAACCAGAACAGAAAACAAAAAGAATTTCAGAAAGAAAGAAAAATAGAGTAAGAAATAGAAAACAGAAAGAATTTCAAAAAGAAAAGAAAAGAATTAGAAAAGAATTTTAAGAAAGAATACAAACATGATCATTTGCATGTGCATCACACATTTTATGTGCATTGCATCTTATGCATTTATGCATAGATTAAACAGTTTATTTATTATTGCGTGTCTGACTAGCCAAAAAAAGAAAATAGAAGCCCATGAGAATAGAGAAGAAAAGAAAATAGAAACCCATGAGAATAGCCAAAAAAGGAAATAGAATCCCATGAGAATAGAGAAGAAAAGAAAATAGAAGCCCATGAGAATAGAGAAGAAAAGAAAATAGAAACCCATGAGAATAGAGAAGAAAATAAAATAAAAACCCATGAGAATAAAGAAGAAAAGAAAATAGAAGCCTACGAGAATAGAAAAGAAATTAGAGATATACAAGAAAAGAACAAAAATTAGATACATTCTAAAAAAGAACAGAAATTAGAAACATGACAAATAGCAAGAAAACTTAGTGATTTGTTGAGTAGAGAAAGAAACAGAAAGTTATAATCTAACAAAGAAGAGAAATAAAATGATAAAGAATAGCACAACCCTAGAAGGATTTAGAAAGATTTGAGAAAAATAAAAGACTGCTAAGTAGTATGCCTGAGAATAAAAGAGGAAGCAAGCAGAAATTTAGAAGCAGTATAGCAAAAACGGGGACAACGGAGTAAGAGCATAATTAGATTTGGTTTACTCACTGAGCATTTATAGCTCACCTTGTTGCTTTCCTTATTTTTGCAGGTATTAGATTGTAGATGTTGGGAGACGTCAAGCTGGCGAGAGGATTGCACACACTGTCTCAGTGAAGAAATTTAATGTGGATTTATAAATGTGAGAAATAATCTTTGTGTAATAGTATGTTATAACTAGATTAAGGAAAAAAAAATTAGACGAACACCCTTTTTAAACTAGCAATTCTCTGGATTCTCTGTATAGGATACTCAGTGAATACTTGCCTAGTGAGACATTACATCCACGTCCCTTATGTTGATTCCTAGGAATCACGCACCCATCCTACTCGGTTCTCCCAAGAGTCAATTGAGTATCTCTAGTTGGCATGTGTTTACGTTGCTGCGATTTAGTCGGTACAGAAATTTGCATCAACATCTTGGTGCTAGAAGGAGAGCCTAGCTTGAACACTTTGATTGAAGCCTGCTTCAATCATGCTTCAAGACAATTACCACCAAACCGGCTACAACATTCCATTGAAATGGCGTGGCAAATGAGAGTCACCAAGAGTCAAACCAGTGCAAACCATGTTGACATCCTTGTGACGGATGGTCCTAGAAACAACCAAGAGGCTACCAACAACATTTCGTCAGTCATTCCTCTCAAGGGGAAACCACCAAAACACGAATAATTCCTAGTCTTGAAAATCAGCCAGTCGCATAAATCTTCTAATCAATCACCCATACGATCAGTAATCTCCAGCAGCAAGTAACCGATATGAGAGGGGGATAGATCACAGACAACCTTCTGAACCTACAGGGCCTCATTTTGCCAACACCCAGTTGGGAACACAGGATTGCCGAAGATAGTTCCAGCACAACAGGAGGTTTGCGACATAATGGGTCAGGTCGTTGGGTCGAGGTCGAGGACCCCTGTCTCCGGGCCCGACTTGAAAGTCCAAGGGGATTCCCCAAATCCGGCCCATCCTCGAATCAGGGATTTTGGGGAATCCCCAAATTAAAAAACAAAAAAAAAACTTTATATCCATTTTTTTTTCATGTCTCTTGTTAAATTACCAAAAAAATATCTCTTATGAAATGATACATTATGTCTATTTGATAAATGATAAATTATGTCTATTTAAGATATAATTTTTTTAAGTCTCTTATCAAATTATTAAATAGAATTTAAGATAAATTCTAAATGAATAACTACAATTCTTTTTGTAATGTCATTACCATAATTTATTATTAATTGATTTAAATGACTTAATACATATATATTATGTATTTATGTTATTAATATTTACAAGTTATTTGAATTAAAAACATGTTATTATCTATCAATAATATAACATATATATTAACATTTAGTCATGTACATATATATGAAGTAATTTATATATGCATATTTAGCTTATTGTATTTAATATAGACAATTTCCCTATTATTACTCATTTGTATATGGTTTCACTCAATGTTCCCACAATTATATTATTATAATCACATTTGAATTTGATCAATTAATAATGTGAAACAATTATATATATTTTTAGTAATTATAAAAATATAACAAGGGCAATTAGGTAATAGAATTGAAATAATGATTCAATGAAGGACAAAAAAAATATTTATAATGATTTATTGAATTTTTATAATGAATCAAAATATCAAATGATACATTACATATCATATATTTTATGTACATATGATTATGGATAATAGCATATTATGTATAATGTATAATACATATGATACATTATACATAATTAAAATTTATAATGATTTAGTATAATGAATCAAAATATCAAATGATACATGTACATATTTATTATGTATTAAAAATATTTATAACGATTTATCATATTTAATTTATATATACATATTTAGCTTATTATAGTTAATACAGACAATTTCTCTATTATTATTTATTATCCATTTGTATATGGTTTCATTGAATGTTCCCACAATTATAATACACACACACACACACACACACACACACACACACACACACACACACACAAACCCTGTCCCTAGCCCATCCTTGAAAATTTCGGGGAATCTCTGCCCCATTCGGGCCGAGTCCTCGATGGGGCGAGGAACCTGCCCATCCCTAGTCAGCTGCCCAAGAGGAGATCACTAGATCTAGGATATCTAGGGTCACGCTCGGGAAAACAACTAATGGTGGAAGGGGCGAACCACTAAGGGCTCGTCCATCCTGGCACAGGAACGACTAAGCTCGTCGTGACGACAGAGTCACATGAGCATGTTCCCACGGATACATTCGAACCATGTCCAACGAAAATATGGCATTCAAGATCCACGTGCTAGCACTAACCCATGTCACAACAGATCTTAGGAATCGACCTCTGATAGCCAATATTATCAGAGCAAACATGGTTCCTTCTCGCGTGTGAGCTCGCCCCATAAAGAAAACCAACAGAACCGTGTGCCAGAACTCCATAGGCATCTGAATTCACAAAAGCCCGACCTCCATCATTTGCTTAGCCAGTCTAGGCAACCCTCGAGGTAGTGTGTAGTTGGAGGAGATACAAAGGATGCTTGATGATTTACATATCCGAAAAATCGAGCATGCGATGATAGCCTCTAGTTCCTTGTTTCCAGTGCAGATGCGTCTTGCACCCTTACTAACAGGATTTAAGACCCCAAATATCAAGTTCAGGGGGGAAGGCAACCCCTAAGACCACCTCGATGCTTTCAACAACCTGATGGAGCTACACCAAGTATTTGATACTGTCATGGGTGACGTGAAAAGGTGGTATAAGAGATTTCCCCTAAACTCAATCCATTCTTAGCACCAGTTTGCGAAGCTTTACCTATAGCAATTCCAGGCTCGACGTAGTTTCTTAATGCCAATAAGCTATCTTAGTAGCATCTGCTAGGAGAAAGGAGAGAACCTGACATTTTATCTAAAGAGATTCCAAATGGAATAGAGCAAGGTGGCCGATGTGCCAAAGGAAGTGATAAGGTCACTCATGATCACTAGTGTGAGGCCACAAACCAAACTGTGGATAGATCTCCAAAAAGAAGATCACATATCTCTCACCCAATTCTATAGGATGGCAGAGAAATACCAGCGATTAGAAAATTCACTAGCCGCGTTGAGTGGCACGGCCTTAACCAACGCCACCACTCGTCAGCCTGAGTGATGGGGGGTCACAAGAGAGACAGTCGTGACCTTAACCGGTGTCGACCCCTAAAGAGGCCACGGGTGGAACTTAGGAGGGACTACAATCTAGCTCCCCAATTCAGCAACTACATACCTCTAGTCTCCCCAATCGAGATATTTGTGGTCATCGACAATGCCAAGCTATTGCCACCATCAAACAAAATGAAGGGACCTCGCAGTAGTCGAGATTCTCAAAAGTATTACAGACACCATAAAGAAATCGACCACGACACCAATGAGTGTCAGACTTTAAAGAACACCATAAAAGATCTAATCTGAAAGGGGCATTTAAAGGAATACGTGGGCCAGCCAAGGCCTAGGGAGCCAAGAGGGATGTGACCCCTAGGAACTAAAAACTTCCAATCATTAAGTGCGAATGATCTTTGGAGGACCCTCGGTTGTTGGGGGGGGGGGGGCTAGGCGAGTAAGGCTTTAGCACGCTTGAGAGGCCATGACCTAATCGATGTTGTAGATTTGGGCAGTTGAGACATGACGAGTAAAGAAAATGAAGACAAAAGATGAAGTACTTGATCTCATGAAAGAAGAAGCAAAACTAGTGCCACATCCCTACTATGACACACTTATAATAAATTGCAAATAGGCAATTGCAACATCTTTATAATCCTGAGCGATAACGGAAGTGCCATAAACTTCATCCACGCCAATACATTCTTAAGGATGGGGTTCATCGAAAACTACCTAAAGCCTTCCTTGGCACCACTGTATGGATTCACGGGCAATCGGTTAATGCCCCAATGCGCTACCACCTTGCCTGTAACAGTGGGCGAGAAGCAACACACGATGAAGCTGATGGATGAATTTTTGATCATAGATTGCCCACAAGTTTACAATGAAGTCCTTGGCCAACCTTTCCTACAGGATCTATCAGCAGTCACCTCAGTTGCTTGCCAAGCTATGAAATTCCCCACTCCTACTGGTGTCAGAATAGTCAGGAGTTTGTAAAGAGACTCTAGGGATTGCACAATCAAGCTATTGACCTAGCCAAGAGAGGAAGCAGCATTAAGCAATAGCCGTCAGCATGTCAAGTCTTGACTGAGCCATGAAATCAATTAGTAATTTGTCTTTCTTTCTTTTTCTTGTGACCTCATCTAAGGTCAACGAAGGCCGATTTTAGGGCTTCAAATATAAAATCAGCATAATAAAGTACTTTCTTCTAAAAAGAAAAAAGAAAAAAAGGAGAAAAGGTGTTTGTTAGGGTAGGTGCCCTAGAGCCAATCAAATTGTAGCGTTTGACTACTTGTGAAAACATGTTGATATTAATAAAAGGCAATTTGACTATATTATGTCTAACTATATTATATAAATCATATTTCAGATATGTTATAATATATGTTCTTAGAATGGAAAAATCGTGACGAGGATATCAAGTACTTCAAATCTTGATTGTAAGAACCCTATGATCACATTAGATGACCACTATAGAAATTGTCGGCAACCCCAATATTATCCTAAAGTAAAGGCATAGATAATACGATAATGCTATCATAGCGTTGAATGACCCTATCGAAAGATAATAACAAATCTTGCATGTTAAAATTGTTTGGCGACAACTTGGTGCGACATGCTTGTAGTCGACAAGTTCACTAGACATAACCAACCAGAGGATTTCATATAGATGGCAACCCCAATGTCTATAGAATACATCCTCTAATGGATGCTGGTGTATGTGATCCTTAGACTTGAGATCACTAGAGCGTCGTGTGTAAATATCAGTGTAGTTTGACACTGGCTTAATGTAGTCCTATTTAGGGTTATCAGTATGGAAGTGATTGGCTGCATTGAAAAGTACATTATAGCTATGGTGGATAGACACATGATTCATTACTCTTGATTACATGAGAGTTATCTCGCTAAGTAATTCAATACATGACAACGACCGCGAAACTGTGGCCATAGTGGAATTGAGTTGGTGCTCAAGTTCGATTAAGTTGTTAGTTTGAATGATCAAATATGAACATATCAAGGTAGCATATTTGAAGTTGACATTATTTCTGTACTTTAAACCTTGATGAGATAATAGACGATGAAAGGATTTGATTACATAGTAATCATACCATTGACAGGTAGTTGATACGTTGAATCCGAATGTATCGAGTGGCCCTGATGCTTAGCTAGAGATCAATCTAGGTCTATGTGTAATGAGACAATTAATTGAATGTCAATTGCGATATTACCCACTGTCGATACGATAAGGAGCCTATGAGCCAAACACTTGAAAGACAAATCAAAGAAGATTTGGTATAGGGGCATTTTCGTCATTTTGGGGCGAAGGGTATTTTGGTAATTTTTATGGTACAATTAAATTTGCTGAAGGTTTTCTCCTAATAGGTTGTTGCCTATGTCTGATTTTAATGTTGGATTTTAATTTATAAGATTACTTATTTATTCAAATATATATATATTGGTGTATATATATTAACAGAATAAATAATCATTATTTAAATAATATATTAGTGTATATGCATTTTAAATAATAAATCATTATTGTATGAATTAAACAGTTATAATAACCTACCAAAACGACCTTTTCTTGGACACCAAGTAAAGTCTAATTATTTATTTATAAATAATGGATAATAGTGGAAATAAAAGAGAATATTCTGTGGCATATGCCAAGGGAATATTAGGGTTAGGATTTTCCTACTATGAAAAATGGCCTTAACCCTTATTTCCCAATTAGCTCGATCTTGCCTCCTAAGCTAAAGGTTGTAGAGAGAGATTTCCTAGAAAATCTTCTCCCCTTTTTCTTCTTTGAACCTTCACTCTTAAACTAGCAAATTGATTATGTGAGTCTTGTTGTCTTTGTGTGGATTTCCGTGTGTTCACTTCTCTTCTTGAAGTGGGAACATTTTTCCTTCAATCAAAATCGGTGGAGCCTCTAATAGGAGGTTTGATTATAACAATTTTTTAATATTTTATGTACATTTGTTTTGAATGGGTCATTAATATCAATCTATGATCCATGATAAAATGGGTTTCGAATAAATGTTTTTTGTTTATTATTCCACACTTTATTCGATTAAAACCCTATAGTGCAATCCAATCATTGGAGTTTGCCCAGGAGACAATCACGTCACCCAGGTTTTATTTCAACGGCTCGGGATCAACGGAACCATAGTTACAACTCAAGGTCACTTGCTTAAGAAGGCGATACGGTCGTAAATTGGGGGCTAGGTCCCTAAGAAAAACAACATCACCAAAACTTAAGTGAGGAGGGGGGAACAACTCCCACAGCTCGATGGATCTCAGTTTGAAAGATCATCCATTGATCTACACTCAACATAGGGACACTGAGGTGGATCCAATATTCCTCGGCAATAACACCTCAAGAAGGTCCATGATCCCCAGATCCATGATCAACACTCGAAGAAGGCCCTCCAGATTGACAGCCACTATGTTGTGATAAGCTCTGGGGCCAAACTCAGAGTGAATATAGAAACCAACCCCCTAACAGAGCTGAACTGACAACCTAATTTCATCTTGTACAAACTAGCAATTTAAAGACCCTAGAGAAGGCGAGTTCTTCATTAAATAGCTAATCACAACAAATATAATTTTTTTTGATCCAATCATTGTTTGAAAATACAAATAGCATAGCAGCAAAAATAAATAAATAAATAAAATAAACAAGGCTTTCAAGAAATCTAAGCCTCAAGAGCAAGATCTTCAGCCAGAGGAGAAAGTTCATCAGGGGCCTCCACAAGATCACCAACGACAGTGAAATTGCTCTCGCCTCAGTTTGATTTAAAGGCAAAGAGGTAGATTGCTCACACGGAATATCCCTTGCCCCATCCTTGCCCGAACGCTGGGGGGTAAAGTGCCTTTGAGGAGTATCTTTGATAATCCGAGGATTATACTAGTTTATTTAAGCTTTTAGGTCGGATTTTAGATACTTCTTAGTTCATTTATGCCTGAATTGCTACTAAATTCCTTACATTTCGTGTTTCAGGTTAAAATGGATATTTTGAGTGAATAAAGATAGATTTGGAGTTTCTGGACTCATAAGTAAGCGGATCTCAGAAGTTGGGAGAGTTCTGAAGCAGAGTTAAGCACGATGAAGCTTGTTCCCAAGGGAGAGCACCGAAGATCGAAGATTCAAGTAAAGAAGCAAGCAGAGGGCAATTCTATAATTTTAGAATTCTTCAGGAAGCTTCGCCGCGGCGAAATGAGCCAATCACGCACCAGATTCAGCTTCTTTTGTCGCCGCAACGAGATTCCTTCTTCGTCGCGGAATCTCGCCACGGCGAAGTCTGCATTTTCCAGTTTTTGTAAAACGCACTGTTTTACTTTTTAGTTTTTTTCTGAGGATTTTGGGCGAGGTATAAAAGAAAAACTTAGTCTTTTTGCTAGGGGTTCGTCTTTGAGTAGGGTTTTGAGCTATTTACATTTTCTTAGATTCATTTTTGGGCGAACTTAGGTTTAAAAAGGGTGAAGATTCAAGATTAAACCAGGGATTCGTCATTTGGGGACATTTCTTGTCTTTTCTCTTGTTTGCATTATGTTGAATTTTGGTATTTTTGTTTCTTTTGTTTGTATTGTTGATTTAGCCATGAACTACCCTATTTTGGGTTAGAGTTTTTATTGTAATTCGGAATTTCATGGGTTAAGTAATAGATTGTTTTTCTTTTCATATGATTTTGCTTGATTGTGTGATTACTCTAAATTTACTGTTTATATGTGATGACCATGATGAGATTGAGAAATGAATCACATTAGGCTTCTTGGGTAATCACCATTGTAGTATTGGATGCTAGAGATAGATTCGAGAACCAATGAAATCAATCTAGGATTCTTGTGCTTAATGAGCTTAGATTTATTAAGCTTCATTTTGTTGGGTGTAGAAGGTTAATAGGGAAGAGTAGGAAAACATAGTCTGAGAAGGTATGTTTGACACTTTAGAGAGTTCTATTTACAATCAATGCATGTGAATATGAATTTAGTTTAATTCTTTAGAAAGAACCCATAGAGTCTGAATGAAGTCAAAACCCTACCCGTTTGTTTGACTTGATTTTATCCGTGTTTTAAATCTTGCGTTCATAGTTAAATTTTAGTTTAGTAAATTTTGTTTTAGTCTTAGTTTAAATTTCTCCCATTAATCCAAAAGAATTCGATTGCTCCAACTTGAGAACGGTAGGAAACTTAGTGCTTAGCGAACAATCCTCGTGGGACGATACTCACTCATCACTCTATTACTTGTGTGACTAGTATACTTGTTATTTCTGCATGTTGTAGTAACAACGCATCAAGTTTTTGGTGCTGTTGCCGGGGATTGAGTTTTAAGTTAACATTTAGTTTTTCTATAGTTAGCTAGATTGGAGTTTTAATTTTTGTTTTCAATTTTCAGTTGGTTGGTGATCTCACTTCCGTTTGCTCTTTCTATGTAGTTTATGCGAAGAGCAAGACATTAACCAGTGGTTTCTGTTGATCCTGAGATTGAGAGAACCGCCAGACGACTTAACCGAGAGAGAAGAGAAAGAGGGGATATAGTGGTTGAATCGGAAGAAATAGCTGTTGAAATGGCAGAACCAGAAAATAGGACACTAAGGGAATTCTCAGTTCCCACGGTAAATGGCAGTGGTTTGAGCATTACGAGACCAGCAGTCCAAGCCAACACATTTGAGATAAAGCTGGCAATCATCCAGATGATCCAGCAGTCGATAAGGTTTAATGGTGATTTGAAGGAAGATCCGAATCAGCATATTGCGAACTTCTTGGAAATTTATGACACCTTTAAGTCTAACGGAGTGTCAGATGATGGCATTAGGTTGAGGTTATTCCCATTCTCATTGGGGGATAAAGCCAAGGGGTGGTTAATGGCACTACCATCGGGAACTATCACAACATGGAATGATCTAGCACATAAGTTCTTGACCGAGTTCTTTCCTCCAGCAAAATCAGCAAAACTGAGAAATGATATCACATCATTTCTATAAGATGAATCCAAGTCATTGTATGAGGCTTGGGAGAGGTACAAGGAATTGATGAGGAAATGTTCACACCATGGGTTGCCAGTTTGGCTTCAAGTCCAAACATTCTATAATAGACTGATGGGTAACGTGCAAACCATGGTGGATGCAGCATCGGGAGGAGCTTTGTAGAATAAGACACCAGAGGAGGCTTATGAGTTGCTTAAGGTTTTGGCAAGCAAAAACTATCAAAGACCAAATGAGAGAGCAATATCAGGAAAATCTATGGGTCTTCATAAAGTTGATGCCTTCACATCCATCTCAGCCCAACTCACGACACTTCAGAAACAGTTGGGAAATATCCAGGTAAACTCTATTCAAGCACCTCAACTAACTTGTGATTTTTGTGCAGGAAACCATGTGAGCAGCGAGTGTCAACTGGGGAACACATTTGCTTCGTCATCGAAGCAAGTGAACTACTTGGTAGGAAATCAGAGGCAACCAAACAACCCGTATTCCAACACGTATAATCCGGGGTGGAGAAATCATAAATCTGGCTTAGGGCAGTCAGAACCAGCAAAATAATCAATGGAACCAAAGGACATTGCCAATAACCAACCGGGGGTGAATAATCAACCGGGAGATCCAAGAGTGACAAAGTTGGAAGACATGTTTGGGAAATTCATGCAGGAGACCATGAGGTTTATGAATGAGACGAGGACGAATTTCAGAAATCAAGGGGCATCCATTCGGAATCTTGAGGTATAGATGGGCCAATTGGCCGAGAAGCTAAATGAGAGACCGCAGGGTTCCTTACCAAGCAACACAGTGACTAACCCACCTGAGCACGCAAATGCCATAATTTTGAGGAGTGGGACAGTTTTGGAAGAAGTTGAACAAGTTGGAAAGGAAGAATCTAAAAAGGAAGTTGATGAAGAGATTGTAGTTGATGAGAAACAAGCAGTTTGGAGGAAGAGAACAAGAAGAAGGAAGAAAGGCAAAAGAAGAAGGAGAAATTGCCATTCCCCAAGATACCACCAGAGTTGGCACATCACACTCCACTCGTGCCTTTTCCTCAGAGACTGAAGAAAAAGAATTAGGGTAAGCAGTTTTCAAAATTTATTGAAATATTAAAAAAATTGCATATTAACATTCTTTTGCAGATGCATTGTAGCAGATGCCGAGCTACATGAAGTTCCTTAAGGAAATCCTATCAACCAAAAGGAAGTTAGAAGATGAGGAAATGGTGATGCTTACGGAGGAGTGCAGTACCATGCTCCAGAAGAAGTTACCCCCGAAGCTCAAAGATCCAGGGAGTTTTACTATTCCTTGCATTATAGGAGATATTACTTTTGATCGTGTTTTATGTGATTTAGGTGCTAGTATTAATTTAATGCCCTTTTCTGTTTTCAGGAAATTGGGAATTGGTGAAGTGAAGCCAACAACCATGTCGTTACAACTAGCGGATAGGTCCGTAAAACATCCGAGGAGGATAGTGGAAGATGTGTTGGTGAAGGTGGATAAGATAATTTTTTCGATAGATTTTGTTGTGTTGGGCATGGAAGAGGATAAGGAAATTCCTCTTATTTTGGGCCGACCATTCTCGGCCACGGGGAGAGCACTTATAGATGTGCAAGAAGGAAAGTTACTATTGAGAGTTCAAGATGAAACATTAACTTTCAATGTCTTTGAGGCGATGAAGTTTCCATCCGAATCAGATTCATGCTTTAGTGTCGATGTGGTGGAAAAATTGGTTGTGGAATCTATTGAAGAAAACACCCCACAATTACCTCTAAAAGCGTGTATAGCCAAATCAAAAACAGTAGAGGTAGATAAGTCGGCGAGTAATGAATGTGCTAGGTTGTTAGAAGCACTTCAACCGATTGATGAGAGTCAAGATCTGGAATTTGAGGAGTTTGATTTTGAAAAAGAGAAGGAAAAGGAAAAAAACAAAGAACCTCCAAAGCTTGAGTTGAAACCTTTTCCTTCCCACCTTAAATATGTATATCTTGGGGACTCAGAAACCTTCCTGGTGATCATTAGTTTAGGTTTGAGTAAATTGGAGGAAGAGCGGTTGATTAGGGTGTTGAGGGAACATAGACTAGCAATTGGATGGACTATTTAGGACATTAGAGGCATCTCGCCATCATTTTGAATGCATAAGATACTCATGGAGGATGATATTAAGCCTAAGGTGCAACCACAGTGGAGATTGAATCTTGTAATGAAGTAAGTAGTGAGAAATGAGGTGGTGAAACTCCTAGATGCAGGGATTATTTATCCTATTTTTGACAGTCCATGGGTGAGCCCGGTACAAATGGTTCTGAAGAAGGGAGGTATCACAGTAGTAAGGAATGAGAGTAACGAATTGATACCAACTAGGACAATGACGGGCTGGAGAGTGTGCATTGATTACCGGGAATTGAATGAGGCAACAAGGAAGGATCATTTTCCTTTACCTTTCATTGATCAGATGTTGGAGAGGTTGGCAGGACATGCCTATTATTGTTTCTTGGATGGGTATTCAGGATACAACCAGATTGCCATCGCTCCTAAGGATCAAGAGAAGACGACTTTCACTTGTCCCTATGGCACCTTTGCTTACTGAAGGATGCCCTTTGGGTTATGCAATGCACTAGCAACATTTCAAAGATGCATGATGTTGATCTTTGGAGACATGGTGGAACGGTTTGTAGAAGTCTTCATGGATGACTTCTCAGTTTTTGGTTTGTCTTTTGATAGTTGTCTAACTAATCTTTCTCTTGTTTTGCAGCAATGTAAGGAGATGAACTTGGTGCTCAATTGGGAGAAGTGTCACTTTATGGTCCAGGAGGGAATAGTGCTCGGTCATAGGATTTCAAAGGACAGAATAGAAGTTGATCGAGCAAAGACAGAAGTGATAGAGAAACTACACCACCATCAAATGTTAAAGCAATCCGAAGTTTCTTGGGGCATGCGGGGTTTTACAGACGATTCATCAAGGATTTTTCTAAGATTTCTAAACCCCTTTGCAATTTGTTGAATAAAGATGTTGTGTTTGATTTTAATGATGAATGCATGCATACCTTTCTAACTCTTAAAAAAATATTAGTTTCTGCACCCATTATTGAAATTCCAAATTGGGGAATGCCATTTGAATTGATGTGTGATGCTAGTGATTTTGCTTTAGGGGTAGTGTTAGGACAGCGGAAAAACAAAGTGTTACATGTAATTCAATATGCTAGCAAAACACTCACTGATGCACAATTGAATTACACCACCACTGAAAAAGAATTGTTGGCTGTGGTTTTTGCTTTTGACAAGTTTCATTCATATTTATTAGGTGCAAAGGTGATCGTCTACACGGACCATTCAACACTTAGGCACTTATTGGCAAAACAAGAAGCGAAACCTCGGTTGATAAGATGGATCCTGTTGCTTCAAGAATTTGAGTTAGAAATTCGAGATAAGAAGGGGTTAGAAAATGTGGTGGTAGATCACTTGTCAAGGATTGAGAGACCAATCCAGGAAAATAAAGAGGAGAGTCCAATTACAGAAGCATTTCCGGATGAGAAGTTGATGAAAGTGGATGAAGCACCATGGTATGCAGATTTTGCAAATTATTTGTCATCGAGGGTGCTCCTTAGTGGTATGATTTTCCAACAAAAGAGAAAATTCTTTTCAGATTTGAAGTACTACTTTTGGGAAGAACCATTTCTATACAGACACTGTGCTGATCAAGTGATATGGAGATGTGTCTTGGAGGAGGAGATGGAAAGCATTCTACGACATTGTCACGAGAGGGAAGTGGGTGGCCATTTGGAGGAGCTAGGACATCAGCCAAGGTTCTTCAATCAGGGTTTTATTGGCCAACCCTCTTTAAGGATTCTTTCCGGATGATTCAGGAGTGCGACCAGTGTCAACGGAGTGGTAATATTTCAAAAAAAGATGAGATGTCGTTGAACAACGTCCTGGTGGTTGAGCTTTTTGATGTGTGGGGATTGATTTCATGGGTCCCTTCCTAAATTCTTTTGGGAACACATATATCTTGGTAGCGGTGGATTACGTGTCGAAGTGGGTAGAATCAGTTGCATTGTCCACTAATGATGCTAGGGTAGTGATTAAGTTTGTGAGAAAGCATATTTTCTCAAGGTTTGGGGTACTACAAGCAATTATTAGTGATGGAGGTTCCCACTTTTACAATAGGCAATTGGATGCACTGTTGGGTAAGTATGGAGTGACACATAGAGTTGCAACACATTACCATCCACAAACGAGCGGGCAAGTGGAACTATCTAATAGAGAGCTTAAAGGCATTTTAGAAAAGATAGTTAATGCATCTAGGAAGGATTAGTCACAGAAATTGGATGATGCATTATGGGCCTACCGAACTGCATTTAAGAATCCAATTGGTATGTCCCCATTTAGGATGGTTTATGGGAAAGCATGTCACTTACCGGTATAACTCAAGCATAAAGCATATTATGTAGTCAAGCAGCTAAATATGGATTTAAGAGCTGCTAGGGAGGAAAGGATGCTGACTTTGAACGAACTCGATGAATTCCATCTCGAAGCATATGAAAATGCTCGAATTTACAAGAAGAAGACAAAAAGGTGGCATGACAAGCATATCAGGAAGAAGAATTTTGAAGTGGGGCAAAGAGTGTTGTTGTTCAATTCTAGACTTAGGCTATTCCCGGAAAACTTAAGTCTAGATGGTCCGGACCATTCACAACTACAAGAATTCACTCATCCAGAGCAGTGGAAGTTACACATGAAGAAAAGGGCACTTTTACAGTCAATGGACAGAGGTTGAAGCCATATGTTGATGGGGTGATGAGTTGCAAGTCCATCTCGATCCGGCTTGACATTCCGACTTGAGGAATTGAGAGAGTCGAGCTTTCAACTATAAACAAGCGCTCATTGGGAGGCAACCCAAGTGTTATTATTTATTTTTCTTTATTGATTTATTTGTAGTTGTTTAGTTTTGTTTGATGTTGTGATTGAATTTTAATTGATGTGTTTTTGTTTTGTTGTGTTTTAGGTGAAATTGTGAATCAAGGAAGAAAACTGGAAATTCTAGTTTTCGCCGTGGCGAAGCAATTTTTGACAATTGAGAAGGCAAAAAAGTTCTAGACTTCGCCGCGGCGATGCTTGTTCTTCTCCGCGGTGCTGTACTCTCGGTAAGTTTTCACCGCGGCGAACTAATTTGGTGAAATTTTGATTAAGGGAACTTCGCAGCGGCGTTGTGGCCTTGGTAATTTTTCACCACGGCGAAGTAGTTTTCTTCGCCACGGCGAGACCTGGATTTGAATTTAGGGTTTATGAACGAAGAACTTCGCCGCGGCGAAGCTTTTTCTTCGCTGCGGCGAAGATGGTTTTATATAAATACTCATTTTCGTTTTTCATTTTCACGCAACTGCTCAAACCCATTTCAGAGAAAACATTTTCAAACTTCAATCCAAAGCCTCCCCAATGATTTCCAAACAAAATTTCTCACTCCTTAAACTTCCTAAACACCAACCCAACGCATTTCAACACAAATTTTTGCAAAAAGCGACGAAATTTTTTGAGTTCAACGATTTGGGGGTTTTGCATTCTAGGTTGATTTTGGCTCAATTGGTGGCAAGTACTCCTTACTTTGGGTAAGATTTCACATTCTCTAAGATTGTTTCTCAAAAATTTCGAGTTTTAATTTGTGGATTTGAAATTTGTGGATTGTTGGTGGATTTGCGAAATTTTTGGTGATTGTGCCTTTGATTTTGTTTGAGGAAGGATTGTGTGTGTGTTGTGTGATATTGAGGAGTGTGGGCTTTCAATTTTGAAGTGTTTGGGTGATTGTGGAAAAATTTGTAGTTTGGGGGTTAAAGTGTAACCTTTTGGAAGTGTTGTCAATTTTCTTTTTCATGTTTGAATTGGTTAACGTAGGACACATAGGTTTGAATTTTTGAGTGCACTGTTGAGTTGAAATCTAGTTTTAGAAAAAATGCCACTCAAAGTCAAAGCACCATCCAAGGGCAAAGAAAGGAAAGAAAGTAGACGATCGGTTTGTAATTGACAAAGCTCGGCAAAACTATGAGACAGCAGCCAAAAGAAAAGACAAGGGATTTATCCCTGAACGTGGGCTGACTGCCACCGAGGCTGATGAGTGGAGTCAAGGGAGAAAGTGGGAGGATTTTATGGATGAACTCAAACATGCGGCTGTGGAACCACTGGTGAGAGAGTTTTATGCCAACCTCCCTGAATGTGATGAAAGGGTTGTCTTTGTAAGGGGTATTGATGTGATTTTCACGGCAAAGGTCATCAATGATTTCTATGGCCTATCTTAGATTGACAATGATAAATATGAGGAGTTTTGGAGGACACAGAAAAATGATGAGGTGATTTTTAGGACCATAGTGAAACCAGATGCCTCTTGGGATATTTCAAAGAAGGGCAAGAAAACCATTAAGGGTACTAGTTTAACACCAATGGCTCGGTTGTGGCAGTATTTTGTTTCAGTTAGGATGATGCCAGAGACGCACTATAGTATAGTGACGTATGATAAGACAATCTTGTTATATTCTATTGCCACAGGAAAGAGAATGGACGTAGGGAACATCATTTTGACTAGTATTCAACTTGCATCCAAACCAAGGCGAGGCAGTTTTCCATTCCCAGAACTCATTACAGAGTTGTGCACTAAAGCAAACGTCGAGGTACAGGCTGATGAGCCACTTATCCATGTTGCCCCAGTTCTCAACACAGCTTACTTCTGCAAACATCTTGCGTATCAACCAGAAGTAGGGCCTAGATCAGGAACCAGGAGAAGGAAAACCACAGAAGCGGCCACCGCATCTGGTTCAACAGTCCCAATGAGAGAAATGATGCAGAAAATGATGGGTCTAATGAAAAGAGTGGAGTGATGTCAAATTGGCTGGCAGAGCAGGCCAGGAAGACACATGAGTTGCAAATTCGCTACTACGACAACATCAGGATTAATACTTCAGAACATCAGTTGGCTAAATGGGACTTAGATGAGTGGATGGGCTCCGAGTCGGAAGAGGAAGAAGAGGAAGACGAGGGAGGCGAAGAATGAGCACCGGCGCACCTGTTTTGTTTTTCTTTATTTTTATTTGTTTTTAGTTGATTTTGTTTTTCATTTCAAACATTAAACTCAGTTTATATTTTTGTTTTGGATTATTGTAGTTGTTTTCGTTGTTTCATTTTCTTTTAATTTGCAGTTGTTGCAAGGACGAGATTAGGGTGTAATATTTTCAATTTAGTTGGTGAATTTTTGCTAACATAATGGACACCACAGTTTAAATTGTTTTGACAGATGTTGGGTGATGAAAAAGTCAAAGACTGGGTGTGCACTGTGGAGCAAAACTTCACGGATTAACTAGGGAACTATCTCGTACCTTTGTTATTTTTAATTTTCTATTCCTAATTTATGCATAATGGGACATTGGGGACAATGTCACCTTTTGTTTGGGGGTAGGAAAATTAGAAATTTTTTAACTTTCATTTATTTTTCCTTAGTTTGATTGTTTTTGCTGATGATGAATTGTATAAATCAATGATGAGAATAGGGTTGTTGCGATTTTATTGTTGAGAAATGTTAAGCATTGCTTCAAGTTTATGTTTATTGACTTGATTTTGATTGAGGTTTGTTGAGTGGTTCAACCACCATTTTCACTTTTTTGGCATGCTTAGATTTATTTTATGTACTTAGGTAAAGCTTTGATAATGTTGGTGGACTTTAGAACCTAGTAAAGAAGTGCTTGAGGCGAAATTCTATGATTAGACATGGTTGAGGAGATGATTTAGGCATTCTTTTTGGAACGTTTGAGCCTTTCTAGCCGACCCATGAATGAAATTGTCCTTAGTCACCCATTGGAGCCATATGAATTATTATTGCTTTATTTTTCTTGGCAAACCAAAAATTGTCCAATCCTTATACCTTAAACACTTTGTTGTACCCTTAGGAGAATTCGATCCTAATGCAAACATAAAGAACGGGAAGAGTTGTACGAATAAACTAAAAGAATAGTTTGGGGGTTGTGAGAAGGGCAATAAAAACAAAAGAGGTAGTTCACCTCAATTCAATTGATTTGTTTTTCTTTTCAAAAAAAAAAAAAAAAAAAAAAACACTTGAACCCGGGCGCCACTGTAGTAGTACTGTTCACCCCCGTCTTTTGCCAAGTTTAAGGGTATCTCGGTTGGAAACCAGTAACCGCCTTAAAAACTACATAGCAGTACTTGGCGACCTCTGGTATAACAACGCCACGTACACCTTAGATGCACTTCCCCCGCCATATATATGGCATCAGAAATAAGAAAGATACAAGTTTGAGGGTTGTAAATTAATGGACACCTTGATTAGTGGTTGAGAAGAAGTGGAGTTCGATTTGATTTGAGTGTTTGCATAAGGAAAACAGAGTTCTCTTACTTTGTTATTCCTATCATTTTTCTTAGAACCCACTACCCGAGCCTAGCGTTACAAGCTTATAAAGACCTTTTGATTCTTATCTTTGTCTAGTCCTCATTAGTGGAGAGTAGTTCGATATTTAGGCTTATGGAGTCTGCCACCATTTGATAAACTTTGCATTCCTGCATAAAATAATCCGGGAAGTCGGAAGGTGGATTGAAGTGGGGATTACCTACTCGGGGGACCAATTGAGAAAGAAAGTTGATGCAACTTATAACTTCTTGGAGTGTTAAGCATTTTTTCTATTAATAATTTTGCAACAACTTTTGAGATTGGTATAAATTCTAGGTAGTTGTTTTGTGAGTCGAGTCTCTTGTTTCTCTTATTCAATTTTTGTCATTTGCTATTTTGTGTTTTTGAAAGTTTGTGTTTTTCTTTTATCTTGTTTTGTACCTGATGCTTAGGGACGAGCATGTCCCTAGTTTGGGGGTACTTGATAATCCTTGGATTATACTAGTTTATTTAAACTTTTAGGCCGGATTTTAGATACTTCTTAGTTCATTTACGCCTGAATTGCTACTTAATTCCTTACATTTTGTGTTTCAGGTTAAAATGGACATTTTGAGCGAATAAAGACAGATTTGGAGTTTTTGGACTCAGAAGCAAGCGGATCTCAGAAGTTGGGAGAGTTCTGAAGCAGAGTCAAGCACGATGAAGCTTGTTCCCAAGGGAGAGCACCGAAGATCGAAGATTCAAGCAAAGAAGCAAGCGGAGGGCAATTATATAATTTCAGAATTCTTCATGAAGCTTTGCCACGGCGAAGGTTGTTATTCGCCATAGCGAAATGAGCCAATCACGCACCAGATTTAGCTTCTTTTGTCACCGCGGTGAGATTCCTTCTTCGCCGCGGCGAAGTCTGCATTTTCCAGTTTTTGTAAAATGCACAGTTTTACTTTTTAGTTTTTTTTCTGAGGATTTTGGGCGAGGTATAAAAGAAAAACTTAGTCTTTTTGCTAGGGGTTCGTCTTCGAGTAGGGTTTTGAGCTATTTGCATTTTCTTAGATTCATTTTTGGGTGAACTTAGATTTAAAAAGGGTGAAGATTCGAGATTAAACTAGGGGTTCGTCATTTGGGGAGATTTCTTGTCTTTTCTCTTGTTTGCATTATGTTGAATTTTGGTATTTTTGTTTCTTTTGTTTGTATTGTTGATTCAGCCATGAACTAACCTATTTTGGGCTAGAGTTTTGATTTTAATTCGAAATTTCATGGGTTAACTAATAGATTGTTTTTCTTTTCTTATGATTTTGCTTGATTGTGTGATTACTCTGAATTTACTGTTTATATGTGATGAACATGATGAGATTGAGAAATGAATCATTTCAGGCTTCTTGGGTAATCACCATTGTAGTATTGGATGCTAGAGATAGATTCGAGAACCAATGAAATCAATCTAGGATTCTTGTGCTTAATGAGGTTAGATTTATTAAACTTCATTTTGTTGGGTGCGGAAGGTTAATATGGACGAGTAGGAAACATAGCTTGAGAAGGTATGTTTGACACTTTAGAGAGTTCGATTTACAATCAATGCATGTGAATATGAATTGAGTTTAATTCTTTAGAAAGAACCCATAGAGTCCGAATGAAGTTAAAACCCTACCCGTTTGTTTGAATTGATTTTATCGGTGTTTTACATCTTGCGTTCATAGTTAAATTTTAGTTTAGTAAATTTTGCTTTAGTCTTAGTTTAAATTGCTCCCATTAATCCAAAAGAATTCGATTGCTCCAACTTGAGAACGGTAGGAAACTTAGTGCTTAGCGAACAATCCTCGTGAGACGATACTCACTCATCACTCTATTACTTGTGCGACTAGTATACTTGCTATTTCTGCATGTTGTAGTAACAACGCATCAATCTCCTACCACCTCCATGACAAACTTCCTTGTCTCTTCTTGATAGTGCGATGGAAGAGAAAAGAAACTAGACATCGGGTTATGCTCCTACACCAACATGAGGATGGAAAGAAACACATCCCAGGCAACAATTGAACCACTACGCATCTCCGTGACAACCTCTTTTTCGAGCTTGCCTAACCTCTCTCGAGCTTCAGACACCTCAATAGTAAGTTGCTTGAGCTCTGACCTTAAGTCTATAGGTTGACCCATAGCTGTCTCGACCTCCACAGTTGTCGCCTCATACCTCTCTTTGAACTTAATGACCAATGTGGCCGAAAAGTCTTTCTTAGCCAGGGCCTTAACCCTGGCCCCCTCAAATGCTGCAAGCTTCACTGTAACCGGCTGTTCCTATGGCAGTAATGAGACATTTGACCTTACCCTTTTGGGCAAGGGTGACCGAAATCCCGTCCCCTTGAGATCAAACAAATTTTCCTATGAGGCTTCTTGCGACTCACCCATCACTTTTTTAGCTCCGACCACCCTTCCATGGGTGGCCATACTCTTCTCTCTCTACCAAGGAAGCAACTCTTTTTCCTCCTTAATCAGGGTGGGCCTTTACCAAGCCTCGAGAAAACCTCTTCAAAGATGGCTCAACAGGAGCACCCAATCTCGAAGGTAGGAAATTGGATGGTCTTCTTCCCTCTTGATAGTAGCTGGGCTTAGGGACAAATGCCTCTGAGAAAGTGAACCATCATTAGAAAATCTATGGGAATCTACTACAGAAAAGAGAGGGAAAGGGAAGCTGAAACTTACTCATCTTCTTCTTCTAAAAAATGGCAGGAAAATGGGTCTTGGTGGGACAAAACCCAAACTCGATCATGTTAGAGTAGATGCCCTAGAGCCAATCCAATTTTGTAAATTGACACTTTTTAATCATATTTTATTATTAATAAAAGGCATTTAACTAGACCATATGATCTAATTATATTCATATAAGAGAATGGTATATGTCCTTGGGATGGTAGAGTTGTGACGAAGGCATCGAGTGTTTGAAATCTCAATAGTGAGAACCCTATGAGTACATATGGTGGCCATTCTGGAAATTTCTGTAGCCCTAGTATTATCCTAACCTAGGGCACAGATAATACGGTAAGACTATCATAGTATTGAACGACCCTATCGAAAGGCAATGAAAAATCTCACTTGTCAAGGTTGTTTGGTGACAACCTAGTACAACACATGGGTGCTTTCTATAGGAAAGTTCACCGGATTGGCCCACCAGAGGATTCCACATTAATGGTTACCCTAGTGTCTATGGAACAAATCCTCAGGACCTGCCCTCGTAAGAACTGATGATGAACCTCCTAATGCCTACCTGTCGCAGAAGATGAGGGATCACCCTTTTTCTCCTCTTCCACAGAAGGGTTAACATTGGAGCCTTCCCATCGCTTTCAACAGCCTTCATCTCATGAACACCTAGCTTGTTGAAGGAAGAGCCTATGACTAGGATAGGAGAATCATGCCTTGCCTGCTCACCATGGACAACGAGGCAGAATCCTGTGCATTCCAAGCCCAAAGCATGATGGCTCTGTAGCCTGCACGAAATGGAGGAAGACCCTCCAAGGGCACCACTTTGTCTAGCGTGCCACACACTAAATTCATTAGATGACAATGATTCGATAGACATCCTCTAAGAATGAAGGAAAAGATGGAAACCAAAAGGAAATCAAAAAATTCTCTAAAGATGGCACAAAGAAAGCAAATGACAATAAGGCATAAAACAAATGAAATGAACAATTTATAAGCCCTTGAAAAAGTGCAGAACAACCATTCACGATTTCCAATGCATACATGGAAGAAAGAGACCA
Source organism: Pistacia vera (assembly GCF_008641045.1). Lineage (NCBI taxonomy): Eukaryota > Viridiplantae > Streptophyta > Magnoliopsida > Sapindales > Anacardiaceae > Pistacia > Pistacia vera. Next base: position 1,424,385 of record NW_022195779.1, read on the forward strand.
GCATTAAATGTGCCGTTGAAAAATTTGGTAAGTATCACCTAAGAACTGAAAAAGTAGTGCACTCGTAAGACTGTCAAATGTGACAAGACCCCTATGGGCCCTACTTCGCAAGCTCGAATTTCTGACGAAGAAGTTTTCAAAGCCTGTAACGACCTTCAAAAACTAGGGGATAAATGTTGTGTGGGAATAAAGCCTAGCTCAAAACTCAAGAAAAATACAATAATCCTAGCCCGAGTATCATGCCTAGCCAAACGAGTAGAATCACCAAACTTAGGATGCACATCAGCCCAAAGCAATGAGCTAGATGTCAACAAGACTAAGCTTAGCTTGACATTTGGCCAACCCACTAATCTGTATGAACTCCACGTGCAATACATGCAACTGTTCCATCTAATCAAGTGATGACTCTCTAACAGACTCTAATTAATTACACTGTAACCGCAATTTAAGTGTAATTATAATTGACCCCCTCGATTTCCCAAACTGTGTCAGAGGAGACAACAATCATTTCACTGATGCAAAACCACACTAGCTATAGTCATCTCCACTCTTATAAATACCAAGTTACGATTCTGAAAAAAAAGGGGGACAAGACATATATATATATATATATATATATATAGAGAGAGAGAGAGAGAGAGAGAGAGAGAGAGGATTAGTGGGAAAAGAAAAGTTGAACTGTCTGCATATTCTGTATTAGAAAGTCATTATAATCTTTCACTTTTAGAAAGAAAAAGATACAGTGGACGTAAGCCTAATTATATTGCTCAGCCGAACCACCTAAAAAAGCTCGCTTCTCTTTTCTTATTACTCACGCAATCCTCTCACGACTCCTACCTTGTACTTATCATCCTTGTCCCTCATGCTGATTCCCAAGAATCATGCACCCATCCTACTCGGTTCTCCCAAGAGTCAACTGAGTATCTTTGGTTTGCGCATGTTTACGTCTTGGCGATTTAGTCGATACGAAAATTCGCATCAACAGAACTTAATTGTTGTTTTGTATTAAATTACTTTATTTTTAGAATCATTATATTAATTGAAACATTAGTTACAAATTTCAGATTATTTACATTAATAGAAAATATAAATATGTTATTAAGCAAACATTTACAACCGAAGTCATTGGACCTTGGTAACAGTATCGCAAATCGACAGCATCGCTGAAGCACGTCCAGTGACACCACCAGTATGAAAATAAGGCTCTCTAACTGGTTTGGAAAATAAAATATACATTGGTCGTAGGAGGAGGAGAAAGTAAAGGTCATGATTTCTCTCACTTTCTCTTGTGTTAAACAAAAGATTTTTTTTTTTCCTAGTGAAAGTTGTCTAGATGGGGTAGAGGGTTCCAAGAGCATCATTTTGATGTTAGAATGGTCTTCGAAATCACTCCAACGATGGTGGTTGATATGGCAACCAGCCATTGCCGCACTGGCAACCACTGATCCCGATGGTAAGTAAACTTTCTTTTATTTTAGTTAATTACTAAATATTATGGTGAGCATAGGTAAAAGGTATTTGGGTAGGAACCAGAACGACCCTATTAGGGTCCAGTTTCGATTCTAGAAAATTAGAGTTCAGAATTCCCAGTTCTAGTTCCAATTCCTGTAGTGTTGGAACCAGAACCAGAACTAGAACTAGAATTAAAACTGAGGTCTGACTATCCGAGTAGGAATCAAGATTGAATTGTAATTTTTGTTAACTATTGAGGGTGCATTTTTATTTTTTTGGGGGTGTATTTAACATTTTGTTTAAAAGTAGGGGTAATTGAAATTAACTTGGGTACTCGGAACTAGAACTAGAACCTATGTTTCAGGTTTCAGTTCCAGATTTTTGGGATCCAAAATCAAAATCGGCTAGTTCTAGTTCCAGTTCCAAATCTTAGGAATCAGCCGGTTCCAATTCCTTCAAAAAATGCCGAGTACCTAGAACCCATCATCCCTACTAAATTTATGAAAAGACTTTTACATTTGTATTTAATATAAGGATAAAAATGGTAATTTTTATGTAACTGTTTGTTATTAGTTTTTCATATTAAGATAAAAGTCAAATGTTTTTGCTTTTTTTTATTTAGATGCCTATCAATGAAGTTAAGTGACAAAGGTGAAAACAAACAACCCTTTAGGGGATTTATATAACCTTTTTCCCATTAATGTGTTAAGGATTTTAAGGGTTACATTTTCAATGATTTTAGTGCATGATGGCGTCTACAATGGCAGCAATAGCCATGTTTTGCCTTATGTACATTAATATTGTGGAGAAGTCGGTCACCTAAGAAATCAAAAGTGAAACTTATCTTGGAGTGGGGATCAAGAAGATCTTGGGTAGTTAGAGATATTGTCTCTTTGTGTGCCACATGTCTTGCCACTTTCTCCACTTAATTGATATGTTTTGGGCTTGTCATGGGCCTCTTTCCCTTGGGGCAGACTTCTCAAGTTTGGGCCATAAGCAGTTGAAATCCCTAATCTAGCCCATTTTCATTATTTCATCAGTTTTAGGCCCTTATTTAGGATTTTCCTGACCCATTTGTCTTGGGCTTTGGTGTTGGGCTTTATTGATTTGGGCTTGTAAAACCCTATATGAAAAATATTCCTAGAGGGGGGGGGGGGGGGGGGGGGGGGGGTGTGCGGCGGCGGGGATTAATAGAAATCTATAAAAATAATTGTGGAATAAAAAAACTTTATAGTGGTTCCGAGCTATATCCACAAATGATAATGATGCTTCAAGTAAATATGTACGGAATAATAAATAATTGCGGAATAAAAAAACTTTATAATGGTTCTGAACAATATCCACAAATGATAATGATGCTTCAAGTAAATATGTAAGGAATAATAAATGAGTTGAGAGAGAAGAAATGCTCAAAGATTTATAGTGGTTCCGAGCTATATCCCCAAACCTCCCATATCCACTTCTTGAAGGCAACCTCCTTGAAGTTCCACTAGAAGCAAATTTCTTCCTTTACACTAGTTTGGTAGGATTTTGCCTCTTACAATAGTTTGACAAGATTTCGCCTCTAGATTTACAAGATTTCACCCACAAGTTGTTTAAATAAAAGTATGTGAATGACTACCTCTTAAACTAGGCTTAAACACACAATAAGAACAATACTTCAAAAGCAAATGAGTGCAAGAGATTGATGTTTTGATTTGGATTTTTAGCTCAAGGGATTATGTGAGAATGTTTTTGAAAAGACTTTGTTTCTCTGATATTCTGTATATTTTTCTTTTCAATAAAACGCTATATTTATTGCTTGTCTCCTCCCTTTGAAGTAAATAGTCATTGTTGTATTTAATGCAATTCTGAAAAGCTACAGAACCAAGAGGAACGAACGTTCCACCATTGCGAACGATCATTCTTGCCACCAACGGTCACTTTGTACAACTTTAAGTTTCTGGGATGATTGTTCCACCATCACGAACAGTCATTCCACCATCACTAATGGTCATTCCACCATGTGGAACGGTTGGTCCATTGGCTCCTTAAAAATCCATAAAAATTCCAAAAGCATGCATGGCTTCCTGGAACAAAGTTGTTCTGCCAAGAACGATCTTTGACTGTGAATGATAATTCCACCACGAGAAATGGTCGTTCCACTTTAGATACAAGAACTTCAACTTGATCTTCAAGGCTTGACTTCCAAGATTTTTCAAAGGCAAGAAACGTTTGAGTTCTGAGTACTTTGACTTTTGACTTGAATGGAATAGGTGTGCTGCTTAGTCGTGCTGTTGCGAGTGATTTGACTTTGGGAAAAATCATGGATGATCATATGGAATGTTGTTATGTTGAGAGGAACGTAAATCTGGGAAACTTTGTGAAACAAGGAATGGCCATTCCTTCCTCCTGCATGGTCGTACCAACTAGAAAAACTTCAATTTTTTGTTATGACTTCTTGTCATACCTTAGCATGTTTGTTAAATAACCAATCAACTCATTGGTTAATTTTGGAACATCAAAGCACATGAGGACTCAACAATCTCCTCCTTTTTAATTGATGACAAAACTAAACAAAAATTGAGTTTCATATGAAAGTACAAATCCATACACAACTTGCTAAAAACAAAATTTAAAAAGCTCCCCCTTAGAATATGCATACCCCAAAAATAAAGTAAGCAAAATTGCTCCCCCCTACACCAAGCATACCCTTGACACACATCCATTCTTCTTTTCAAATAAGAAATAAAACTCACTTTGAAGATCAAAAGAAGAAACTACAACAATTAACAATCCACACACACAATTACTCAATCATCTCAATTATCTCTCCCCTTTTTTGTCATTAAGCCAAAATATAGCAAATAATTAACACATTAACACGATGACATTCAGGAGTGATGAAAAGAAATTCAGTATATATCAATTAAGCAACGAAAATAAACAGATTATTAACAACATGAGAACATGAGTAAACAACAATACAAGTTCAAGTGTCCAAAATGACACATATGTTTCTCATGTGCAAGAAGATATCAAAATACAACAACAAAAATATGACACAAGGCTAGAATAAAAAAAAAAGGACTTGTAATCCCCAACAACTTTTAGTTACATGGAAATAATAAATATTGCCTTTTTGGCACATAGATAATTGCTTCAAAAGTAGAATTCCCTAATTGGCATATGTGTAAATGCTACCCCAAAAGTGAAATAGGACTTCTAAAAGGGATATGTTGCCCCAAAAGTGGCATAGAATTTCCAGAATAATAAAAGCCCCACAAATTGCACAAACATTAAAATCTGCATGAGCCCTATGTTAGAGTAGGTGACATAGAGCCAATCAATTATTGTAGAATTGACTATTTGTAATAATGTTTATTAATCAATAAAATGCAATTTCTACTATATCGTGTAAATCATAATTGTATGTATTGATATATGTCCTTAGGATAGTAGAATCGTGACGAGGGTATCAATTGTTTCAAATCTTGATAGTAGAACCCTATGATCATATATGGTGGCCATTCTAAAAATGTTCGTAGCCCTAATATTATTTTGACCAAGGACATAGATAATACGGTAAGACTATCATAGTGTTGAATGACCCTATTGAAAGGCAGTGACTGGTCTCACTTGTCAGAGTTGTTTGCCGACAACTTGGTGCAACACATGGATGCTTGCTGTAGGCAAGTTCACTAGACAGACTCACCAGAGGATTCCATATGGATGGTAACCCTAGTGTCTATGGAATAAATCCTCTAACTAATGGTGGTGCATGTGATCCTTAGCTTGAGATCACCGAAGCCCCTTCTGCACCGATTGGTGTAGTTTGACACTAGCCCAACGTAGTTTTATTCAAAGCTATCAATATGGTAGTGATTGACTACATCGATGAGCGTATCAAGACTATGGTGGATCGACAAAGGATTCATCACTCTTGGGTACGGAGAAATTATCTCACTGAGTAATTCAGTAAATGCCAACGACATTGAATCCGTTGCCATAATGGGATTGAGTTGTAGTTCAATCCAATCTTTTCTGGTCGTTGGTCCAATAACCGAATATCGAGAGATCAAAGATATCCGAAATAGACACTACTTCTGTACCTCGGCCTTGATGAGATAACGAATGATGAAAGGATTTGATTGCACGGTAACCATATCATTGATAGGTAGTTGTTTCACTGAATCTGAATCTATCTGGTGGCCATGATGCCTTGCTAGAGGTCAATCTTGGTCTGTGTTTAGTGAGACGATTGATTGGTGTCAATCGCGAGACTACTCACTGCCGATATGATGAGGAGCCTTTGGTTCACACACATAGAAGACAAATTAAGGATGAATTGGTGAGAAAGGGTATTTTCATCATTTGTGATGAAAGAGTATTTTCGTCATTTGTGATGAAGGGTATTTTCATCATCTATGATGGAAAATATATTTTTATCTTTTGAGATGAAAGGGCATTTTGGTAATCTCACAATGCAATTAAATTTGCTGAGACCATTGCCTATATTTAATTTCATATTGAAATTAAAATTACTGAGATTGTGTATTTAAATATATTCATATATTTAAATATTATATATATATTATTTAATATTAATATTTGATGATATCAATATTAGTAAAGATAATATATGAATATGAAATTCATATTTAAATAATGAATATGAAATTTATATAATGATGATGAAATATAAAATAATGAAAGATGAACATTGAAGATACATTGTCATTTGAAGTAGCCATTGAACTTACGGAATCAACTGAATTTATTGAATTTACTAAAGCTATGAAAATGAGCCAAATGGCAAGAAACAATTCCTGTACAATTTACTTCTTTTGGGGACTTGAAGTCAAATGCTTAAAGCATCTAATCCATTCAATATGGAAAATATCTTAATGGGAAAAGAAAAGGAATAAAATTTCTATATAAAGCTTGGTAAATAAGTCTCATATAGAGACATTGGTTTGATATTTTATATATACTTTTTGCAATCATATTCTGATACTTGATTATTGAGTCCCAAAAGGACTAGACATATGGATATTGTTATCAAAGATTCATACTATACGATGTATACTAATATCTATATAAAGATCGCTAAATGATCCAAATCACTTGAAACAAGTCTAATAGATTTTTGAGCTATAGAGATCCTTATATGACTTAAACAATTTGGAAAAAAATGTGGTACAATTCTCTTAGTGATTTCCTGATAGCTGGGATACAAGAATAATTTTATTTGTTACTACAAGAAGTCAAAATTCGAACTTGCCATCGTAGAAGTACATGTTAGTATTATAAAGTTAACTTGGATCTTGAAGAGCTCTTAACAATTGATGAATTCTTGAAGAAAGAATTTGAATGAGAGTATCTTAAGAAACCGAACTGTTGGCTCGGCCTATAGACTGTGTACAATTTCAAATGAAGCACATATTGCAAGACTCACCCTAGATTACTCTAATGATTGTTTGGTTTCTCAATCTTGAGCATATGAAATTTTGCCTCTATGAATATGATGAAGAGATACTTGGCGATGAAGTACCATATCTCACTATAATAAAAGGTTTAGTATCATAAAGACTGAACTTGATATTAAGGTTCTGCTCTAAGCCAACTCAACTACGTTTAAACAATATCAAACACTTATCTGGTTACCTTTGTAGAACAACATATTTGGGATTATTCTATCCCTACAAGTCTACTTGTGATCCAAGATTAGTTGGCTATACAAATACTGGATATCTTTCTCATCCCCAAAAGCTTGGTCATAATTGGATATTTTTATTGATAAAAACATCGATATGCTACTATTGAGTAAGCTACCAAATTGATCAAGATGTTATAATGAGGAGGAGTATATCTTCGAAGATTATTATACATATGTGCATTGTATTCTATTTCCCTTGATTTAATATCATCCCACTGAGTTTTACTAGCAAGGTTTTTAACGAGGCAGTTTAAGCATGTCCAACATCATTTTATAATTCTTCATGTAATTATATTTCTTTGCTATGGTTTTTATCCTATTGGGTTTTTCCTTAGTAAAGTCAAATGCAATTATCTGTAAGTGGTGGAAATTCAATAGGAGTATTGTATTACATGTGGCTTCCTACTACACAAGTTTTATTGGTACATGGCCATGCATCACATGCATTTGACGTGAGGCAGTGTGTTGGCTAATTCTAGTTAGTCATGATGGACGACGCACTTGCTATAAATAGGGGCTAATTTTACTTGTCCCAAACACATTGGCATGAAAAGAAGTAAGAAGAAAGCTAAAATTTTCAAGTTAGGCAATATTGAAATCCTTAGTTTAGCTTTACTTTAGATCTTGTTTTATATATATATATATATATATATATATATTCGAGGTGTATGACACACACTAGATGAAGATTAGAGATTATTGAATCTTTTGACCCAGAGATTGAGAGAACACTACAACATTGAGAAGAAGGCAAGCAAGGAACATGATAGACAACAACAACAACAATCTAGTGATTCCTCCAACTTTGGAGGATGTTGCAGAAGCTGCAGCCCCACATTCTTTAATGGATTATGCTATGCCGTCATTGAGTGGCACTGCTTCCAGCATTAGGAGGCAAGCCATTGCAGCAAATAACTTCGAAATTAAATCTACGACTATTTAGATGATTCAGTCAACCTGCCAATTCAGTGCTTTAGCCAACGATGATCCAAATGCTCACATTGGAAATTTCTTGGAGATATGCGATACATTCAAGCAGAATGGTGCCATAGACGATGCAATTAGATTGAGACTGTTCCCTTTTTCATTAAGAGATAAAGTCAAGATTTGGCTAAATTCGTTACTTGCAGAATCTATTACAACTTGGAATGCATTGGCTCAGCGTTTTCTAGCTAAGTATTTTCCTCTCTCTAAAACTGCAAAGATGACTAACGATATCACTAATTTTATGCAGGTAGATAGAGAGTCGTTATACAAAGCATGGGAGCATTACAGAGAGTTGTTGAGGAAATGCCTACATCATGGATTACCAGTTTGGTTACAGGTAAAAGCTTTTTATAATGGTTTAATTCCTGCCAACCATTCTATGATTGATGCAGCTTCATGCGGCACTTTAATGAAGAAGACACCAAAAGCAGCATATGAATTATTGGATGAGATGGCTTCAAACAGTTACCAGTGGCAGTCTGAAAGAGTGCCACAAAGGAAGGCTGTGGGATTATATGGAGTGGATGCAATCACATCAATTTCTGCTCAATTGGAAACATTGAACAAAAAGATTGATAATATGAGTGCCCCAGTCATTCAAGTGAAGAGCATGAGTTGTGATCTATGTGGAGGAGACCATCCTAGCAATGAGCGTCAGGTAGGTAACTCGTTTGCTAATTTTGTTGAAAGTACTAATTATGTTGGTAATTTTCCTAGGCAACAACAGAATAATCCTTACTCTAGTACTTACAACCTTAGTTGGGGAATCACCTGAATTTTTCTTGGAGCAAACAAAATGTAGTGAAACCGCCACCTCCGAATTTTCCTCTTCAAGAAAAGAAGCCCAATTTGGAAGAACTAAAGACGAAGTGTGTAAGCTCCACTAATACAAGATTTCAAAATCAAGAAGCTTCAATCATAAATTTAGAGACTCAAATGGGGCAGTTGGCGAATTTGATAACAAGAGAGCTCAAGGAACGTTGCCTAGTGACGCAGAGAAGAATCCCACGAAGCATGTGAAGGAAACTACACTAAGGAATGGCAAAGAAATTGGGCATAAAGAGCAAGAGAAAAAGGAAGCACCTAAAGTGCAACAGGACAACATTGCTGAAAAGTTGCTTGAATCTAAGAAGATAGAGATTTAGCCTCTTTTCCCTCTCGTGTTGAAGAAGCAGAAATTTGATCAGCAATTTGCAAAAATTTTAGATATTTTTAAGAAATTGCATATTAACATTCCTTTTGCAGATGTTCTTCTTCAGATGCCCAATAATCCAAAGTTCTTGAAGGAGATCCTCTATAATAAGAGAAAACTGGAAGAGTAAGAAACAGTAAAACTCACTAAAGAAATGTTTAGAACTTTTGCAAAATAAATTGCCACCAAAATTAAAAGATCTAGGGAGTTTTGCAATACCTTGCATTATTGGTTCGCTTTCATTTCACAAAGCTTTATGTGATTTAGGTGCTAGCATTAATCTAATAGCTTTATCTGTTTTCAGGAAATTATGACTTGGAGAACCAAGGGCCACCACAGTATCTTTACAACTAGCTGACAGATTTATTAAATATCCAAGAGGTATTGTGGAGGACATGCTTGTCAAGGTAGATAAGTATATTTTTCCTGCAGATTTTCTTGTGTTGGATATGGAAAAAGATGTTGAGATACCTCTCATTCTAGGATGGCTATTTTTAGCCACAGGTAAGGCATTGATTGATGTGCAAAGAGGTGAGTTAATTCTTAGGGTAAGAGATGAAAAAGCAACTTTTGATGTTTTTAAAACAATGAAACACCGTTTAGAAGATAACATGTGTTTTAGAATCGATGCCTTTGATCCTTTGGTTTGTGAGTATTTTTAAGATAAAATGTATGAAAATCCATTGGAAGCTTGCTTGGTTGATTCAAAAAATGATGCAAGGGAGAACAAGCACTTAATTGAGATTGTAGCAAGTTTGGGGGCCAATCCACCTTATAAAAGGGTCATGTAACAAAAATTTGAAACATTGGAAAGACCAATATTGTCTCGAACAAAGCCCTTAATTGGAAGAGCCACCAAATCTTGAACTGAAACCCTTACCTACTCATTTAAAATATGTATTTCTTGCTGAGTCATTTTCTTTACCTGTTATTATTTCATCTTCTTTGACAGGTTTGATGGAAGAGAAATTATTAAGGGTGTTGAAGGAGCATAAAGTACCATTTGGCTGGACAATTGCTGACATAAAAGGAATAAGTCCTTCAATTTGCATGCACAAAATTCTCTTGGAAAACAGCGACAAGCCGACAGTTTAGCCTCAAAGGAGACTCAACCCGAACATGCAAGAAGTGGTAAAGAAAGAGGTGATTAAACTACTCTATGCAAGTATTATCTATCCTATCAGATAGTTCATAGGTAAGTCTTGTTCAAGTAGTAACAAAAAAAGGAGGTATAACTATGGTGAAAAATGAAAATAATGAATTGATACCTACTAGGACAGTCATAGGTTGGAGAGTGTGCATAGATTATAGAAAATTAAATGATGCCACTAGGAAAGACCACTTCCCTTTACTCTTTATCGATCAAATGTTTGAGAGACTTGTTGGGCATGAGTTTTATTGTTTTCTTGATGGGTATTCTGGGTATAACCAAATAGCTATAGCTCTAAAGAATAAGGAGAAAATCACTTTAACTTGTCCTTATGGCACATTTGCATTTAGGAGGATGCCTTTTGGTTGATGCAATGCACCTGCCACTTTTCAAAGATGCATGATGTCCATTTTTCATGATATGGTAGAGGAATTTTTGGAAATTTTTATGGATGACTTTTCAGTTTTTGGTTCCTCTTTCTATGCATGTTTGAATAATTTGGCTTTAGTTTTGCAGGGATGTGAAAACACTAACCTAGTTTTAAAATGAGATAAATGTCATTTTATGGTGCAGGAAGGAAAAATTTTGGATCATAAAATCTACCAAAAAGGGATTGAAATGGAAAAAACAAAAGTGGAAGTGATTGAAAAATTACCCCACCTACCTCAATGAAGGCCATGATGAGTTTCCTTGGACATGCAAGATTTTAAAGATGATTTATTAAAGATTTTTCTAAAATTTCAAAGCCTCTATCTAATTTATTAATTAAAGATACTCCTTTTGATTTTAATGCTGAATGTTTGAAGAACTTCCTCACTCTGAAGGAGAAGCTTGTCGCAGCACCAATTATAGTGGCACCTGATTGGAGTTTGCCATTTGAATTGATGTGTGATGCTAGTGATGTAGCTATTGGTGCCGTCCTCGGTCAGAGAAAAGACAAGGTATTCCAAACTATATACTATGCTAGTTGTACCTTAAATGCAGCTCAACAGAATTACGTAACCAATGAAAAAGAACTTCTAGAAGTAGTATTTGCATTTGACAAATTGCATTTATACCTTGTTTTGAGTAAAGTAATTGTCTACAATGACCATTCAGCCTTAAGATATTTACTTGCTAAGAAAGATTCCAAACCTAGGTTAATTAGATGAATTTTGTTGTTACAAGAATTTGACCTAGAAATTAGGGATAAGATGTTGGGATTCATGCATTTTGGACATGGAAATGGAGAGAAAATGATGATCAAGATGATGGATACATAAGGTAGAACACAAATACAACATCAATGGCAACCTTTTAAAGAAAAAGAATAGTATATTACCTACGCCTTTGCTATTAAATGCTTGATGTTGAAACTTGGAGTCTAGATTCTTCAAAAGAGAATGAAGAAACTCAAAATGAAATCCACCCAAGCCAAAGATGAGAGAGAGTCGAGAGAGTGAGAGGGAAAGTGAGAGAGTGCTTTTGTTTTCAATTGTTGCAATTGAATTAAAATGGTATAAAACTTAATTTATATACCATGGGCACAAAGTGTAATTTTAAATTGTCTTGGGAAGTCCTCAAACAATTTAAAATTAATCTTGGAAAATATTATTTATGTCAAGTCCTTGGTTTTATGGTTAATTCATAATTAGCCCAAATTTTAATCCTATTAATTATTCTAACTATTTAGAATAAAACCAATGCACTTTTGTCCCCATTATTGAATCCGATTCAATAATAATATTTTATAAATCCTTTTTACACTTGGTTAGTGCTAGCTATCCATGGATAATCATTGCTCACCAATACATTATTTCGGATACAACTGGTTACGTTCGAACATCATTAATCTGACCAATGATATGTATTACTCTCTCTCCTGGAGCTTGGTTTTATGTGTGACCATTTTGGTTCACTATGATCTAGCTGTGGGCCCAATATCAGATTCCGATATGTTTCGTTATAATAATCGAAACTCTCACTGATTATGGTAGACGTCTAGCAATGTTCCATACCCTTAAACCACAATGAAGTGTAAACTCCAATAAACCTTTTCTGATCGTACGTACTGTGTAGTAAAATCCCTCCGTTATCTAATCTCAATTAAGAATGGTTCATGGTATGTCAAAACCCTTAACTTAATCTTTAATCGAATTGTCAACCGATACAATGGAACTCGTCAACATTAAACTACTTTTCATCTGACATTCATTATACTCTGGCCAAAGATTTCCCTTTTCCATTGTTTATTGACATTCCTCTGGGAACTCAAGATATGACTATTTTGAGTTAAGGTCCCATCTTGACCATCATTTGTCGTTGCACATGAATAACATATGACCGAACTGGCTATTACACAGGACATGACTAGTCTCGTGCTTATACACTATATGAACCATATGCATCCTATGTTGAATCCAATCGTGATGTCTCAGGTCTAAAGATCAGTGGTACACTAGCACGTCCTACGATGCATCATTGACCACATCCATGTGATTCATCATAATCAGTCATATTCGATAAATAGTTCACTAATCGTTTATCCATGCTAATGCCTTAGTGACATACCTCTTATAGTCACCCACACTAATACCATCACATGATATTCAATGGGGACATTCAGCATGCCTACTATGTAATGCTATTGCCCAATTAACATTACTTGCGTGGGGAATTCTTCGATGATTTGATCTTCTGAAGATCCGTGTCATCTGGACATTTCACATGCAATATTAAATATAATATAAATGAAGCAGTAAATCAACATGTGAAATAAGAACACTTTCTTTTATTCATAATATATTTACAAGATATAATGTCTTGAAACCAACAACACGATTGGTTCCTAAGGCATACACTAACATAAGAAAGGTGTAAAGAATATGGTTGCTGACCATTTATCTAGGATAGACAAATCTTGAAGAAGGAGATGAAATACCAATAAGAAAGGAGTTTCATGATGAACAATTGTTTGCCATTTTAAATGTGTCTATTCCATGGTATGCACAGTATGCAAATTATATTGTCACGGATGTTCTTCCTTTAAATCTTACTTTTCATTAACAAAAAAATCTTATGTTTGATGTTAAGCATTATTTGTGGGAAGAACCATATTTGTTCAAAGTTTGTGCAGATCGGAGTATTCGACGATGCGTGCCTAAGGAGGAGATGACATCCATTTTACATCAGTACCATGATAGAGAGGTAGGTGGCCACTTTGGGCCAACCAGGATAGCTACAAAGGTACTACAAGCAAGTTTTTACTGGCCTACATTGTTTAAGGATGCATATGGTTATGTACCATCTTGTGATAGGTGCCAAAAAAAAGGAAATATAGCTAGGAAACATGAGATGCCCTTGAACAATATTATTGAATGTGAATTATTTGATGTTTGGCGGATAGATTTGATGAGACCTTTTCCTAATTCATTTTCCAATAAATACATCATTGCGACAGTTGACTATGTTTCTAAGTGGGTGGAAGTTGAGGCATTTAGAACAAATGATGCTAGGGTGGTTGTTAAATTTTTAAAGAAACATATTTTTACTAGATTTGGCACCCTTGGGGTAAGATCAACCTAGAGTTGGACCAAATGCACAGTGTTGAATCGCCAATCCGACCGACCTAGGGACCAAATCGGGTTGCTAAAATGCTAGACCTGGTTTCAATTTTTCATACACAGTCGCTCTAATTCTCTTCTAGACCTTTCAGTTTTTCTCCGTCTTTGCAAACTACAAATGGCATAGAATCTCCTAACATGATTTGGTTGGTTTGGTTCAAACCTCATTGGCCAGATTGCAGCGACAAAGGCCTTCTTGGCCATCAAGTGAAGTAAAAAGGAGGGGAAGGAAGAAGAAAGAGAAGGGGAGAAAAGAAAGTTACAAAAAAGAAAGGGGAAAGTGATAGAAGAAAGAAGAAAGTGACAAAGAAAAAAAGGAAAAAAAAGGTATAGAAGTTTAGGGTGTGTTTGCTTTATTTCAAACCTACAAGGACTGATGGAACTTTTCAGGGTTGTGTTTCCTAGATTTCAAACCCGTGGGGACCATTGGAATCTTTTTGGGATGTGTCTGCTGCAAACCGATCAGACCGATGGGTCAACCTAGGAACTGATCCCTTGACCGGGTCAATGGGCGGTTCGACTTTTAAAACATTGATTATATGTACTAATGAATATATATATATTGCCATAAGAGCTGGTAGATCTCGGAAGCTTGTAGAGAGATAGTTCGACCCATAATCAGCTCGACCTAGAATCAGTTCAATTCAAAGTAAGCTCGACCTAGGTGAAGCTCGTCATAGCAACCAATCCAAACAATTGTTCAACAAAATAAAAAATAAGCCTCTGTATTGGATATTTCAGAAGGGATAAAATCCACACCACTAGCAGCACACTCTCAGCGCTCAATCACAAAGATAACGAGATTGAAAATCAACTATGATCGCAATCCCGAACTCATCTCTCTTTCCATGAATCACAACTTGTATAAAAACTCCTTCAAACGATGAGAGAAGGGCTAGCAAATTTTTTTAGGCATATTATACTTGTTATTGTAAGCCCTCAAAAGCAATAAGATAACGGTGGACGTAGGCTCAAGTTCTAACTTGCTGAATCACTCTAAAAATCCTTTTATGTTTACTGTATTTTATATTCCATTGCCAATTTCCATTAAATCATGCACACATCCGTTCCGATTCTGTCCAGGTCAATCGATTCTCTCAAGTTGGTGTGAATTTTTGCATAAACATTTTGGCATTAGAATGAGGGTCTCCACCTATTTCTATCATTTCCGGTGAAAACAAGCAATTTTAGTGAACAATCGATCACCTGAAATTCCTAATGGCTCATACAAAATCCAAAGCAACCACCGTAAACCATGACCAAGTGGAAGCCACCCACTAAGAGGTGAATCATACCATTATTCAAGGCCGACCACCAGTACCACTGGTACAGCAGGTCGCAAATCAGCTAGGGCCAAGCACCTCTAATCCCGATAATGGCCAGCCGATAGAGATGATAAGCACGCTAGTTGTGCAGGTGGTGCAACAGAATATGGCCGAATTAAGGAATGAACGATAGGCGCACCAACACCTCGTTCAACCACACTTTATGGAGGTTACACCCACCAAGCAGAATAACTCTATTGGCGACCAATCTAGTTCATTAGTAGCAAAAAGTGACCATCACCCCCAACATCGCAAGACACATTTCGTTCATGAGAGTGAATCCCGAGGATTGGTTAATCCCAAGAGGCGACTAGGCAAGTAGCCCATAGGGGAAAATGAAGAAAATGGTCGCTAGAAGGATTCTCATCCTAATCGACGAAATGCCCAGCACCTATGTGTCGATTTTAACCCACGCCAAAGGCAAGCTCAAACCTCGCAAGCATGTGAGGTCAGCCATGCACGTCAATTTGGCTATAACCAACATTTCGGTTTTAACCAACGTCATGAACATCGCACCAAGGAGCATGACAGTACCTACTATCCTAGCCATCATGATCCACCTTAGGCAGTAGTGCGCTAGATAGAGCAAGCTCGCAAGTAACTGATTTGCAGGCTCACCTGCTCAAGGTAAGGCTGAACAGAGCTCGTAATCGAAATCCTCCTCACAATGAGGATTTGGATCAGGTGCAAAAAATTCTTGATGGTCTGAGAGCCCGCTAGAATAATTTGGTGGAAGAGATAGTAAGTCCTCCATTCATAGAGGAAGTTCGTCAAGCACCACTTCCCTAGGGATTCAAGGCGCCAAATAACAAGTTTGATGGGAAAGGAGATCCCAGAGACCACCTGGATACCTTCAATGACCTAATGGAATTACATCAGGTCTCCAACTTGGCAAAGTGTCGATGTTTTGCGGTCACTTTAGTGGGAGATACCAAGGGCTGGTACCAAAGGCTAAAGGAAAATTCAATCTAATCGTGGCAGTAGTTCTCCTCACTCTATCTCCAACAATTCCAGGGGAGGAGACAGTTCGCCATGCCACTTATTTATTTGAGCAACATTTGTCAAGAGAAAGACGAATCTTTGACCTCATATTTAACGAGGTTCTAGAAAGAGCAATCCAAAGTTACGGATGCTCTGGAAGAATCGATTTGGACCTTATTGGTGGGTATGATCTATGGGGGACCTGATGTTGCAGAAAGCTCCAAGCATGATTGTGAGCAATATGTGCAAGAAGCTAGGACATACTCGATTCCTCGAGTAATGAATTGTGAAGTAAAGCCACCAAAGTAGCCCAAAATCGAAAGCGAGGTGATAGGCTTCACTAAGGAAGAATGCGACCAATTCCCTCGCCACATCCATGATGCGATTGTAGTTGCTGCAAGGATTGGCAATGCTTGAGTTCGCCGAATAATGATCGACAATGGTAGTGCAACAAGCATCATCTTTTTAGGAGCTTTTCAAGAAATGAGGTTCACTGAGCAAGATTTAAAATCATGTTCATTGCCACTGTACAGATTCACTGGGGACAGCCTAATCCCCAAGGGAATGATAGAGCTACCTATAACTCTCAGAGGGAAGCCTTAGATAATGACAGCGATGACAGAGTTCTAGGTGGTCAATTGCCCGACCACTTACAATACCATTTTAGGAGGGTTGCTCCTAGACGACCTGAATGCGGTCACCTTAGTATGGTGTCAGGCAATTAAATTCCCAACTCCGGATGAAATCGTAGCACTAAGGAGTTGCCAGAAAGACTCAAGGGAATGTTATAACCGAGCAATAAATGCCACACAAAAATGGGCACTCTTGAAGACTATGATGGTTGCAGAGTAAGAACCGAAGCTCGAAACATTGTAAGATACCATTGATCCTCGTATTCACAAAGAGGAGCTCATAGTGGGGCCAACAGAAGAGTTACGAGAAGTGTCTATAAGCGGGAAAGACCCAACTCGTGTTTTGAGAATTGGGAGTAATTTGAACAAGAAGTTGGTAGATAGTTTAGCGGGGTTCTTGAAGAAAAACCTCGATATGTTCACCTAGGTTCATGCGGACATGGATCAACCTTGCAGTAATGTGCTATAGACTGAATGTCGACCCAAAAGCTCGCTCGATAAGGCAGAAGAGAAGGTCTATAGACTTTGAGCGATCTCGAGCACTCAAAGATGAATTTGATATGCTCTTAAACATCAACTTGATAAGATAAGTTAAGTATCTGAATTGGTTCGCCAATCCAGTCTTCGTGAAAAAGTCAAATGGCAAGTGACAGACTTGCATCAATTTCACAAATCTCAACAAAGCCTATCCTAAAGACAGCTTTCCGCTACTTTGAATCGACCAGTTAGTAGATGCGACAGCAGGGAAGGCACTATTAAGCTTCATGGATGCATACTTGGGATACAACCACATCCTGATGTATCAGCTCGATGAAGAGGACCCCTCTTTTATTATTGACCGAGGTCATTACTGTTACAAGGTTATGCCGTTTGGACTGAAGAACGCTGGGGCGACCTGCTAATGTTTGGTAAATCAAATGTTCGCTAAACAAATTGGCAAGACCATTGAGGTGTATATTGATGACATGCTCGTCAAATCTAAGGTAGTAGAAAGCCACATCGAGCATCTGGATGAAATGTTTGATATCCTCAAAAAGTACCAGATGTAGCTAAATCCCTTGAAGTGTGCTTTCGGAATAAACCCGGGAAAGTTCTTGGATTTCTTAGTAAACTAGAGAGGTGTTGAGGCCAACCCGAACAAGATTCAAGCTCTCCTCAACAAGTAGAGTCCAACAAAAATAAAGCAGGTTCAAAGTTCAACATGGTGAGTGATCGTACTGAGCAGGTTTGTTTCCCGAGCAACTGACAGATGCTTGCCATTATTTGAAACCTTGAAAGACAATAAGGATTAGGATTTCAAGTGGATAAAGGAGTGCAAGAGAGCATTCCAAGACTTGAAGAGGCACTTGGGGTAGCCTTCTTTGTTATCAAAGCCTGTCCTGGGTAAGCCCTTCCTGTTGTACTTATCGATATCCAAGTCCGCGATCAACGCGACTTTGGTATGCGAGGAATGGGGAGTTCAATGGCCAGTCTACTATGTGAGCAAGCGGTTGCTTGACATTGAAATGAGATATCGAAAGATGGAGAAGCTTGCTTATGCAAAAAACTTGATGCGTTGTTACTACAACATGCATAAATAGCAAGTGCACTAGTCGCACAAAGTAACGAAGTGATGAGTGAGTATCGTTCCCACGAGGATTGGTTGCTAAGCACTAAGTTTTCTACTGTTTTCAAGTTGGAGCAATCGAATTTGTTTGGATTAATGGGAGAAAATTGAACTTAAAACTAAAACAAAAATTGCTAAATGCTCAAAGCTAAATTATGAAAGCAAGATTAAAAATAAGGTAATATCAATTTAAACAAACGGGTTAGGTTCTGACTTCATTCGGACTCTATGGATTAAACCTCCGGATTATGCTACTTCCATATTCACATGCATTGATTGTAAATCAAATTCTCTAAATTGTAAAACATACCTTTTCAGGCTATGTTTTCCTACTTTTCCCTAAACTTCCGCACCCAACAATTTGAAGATTAATAGTTCTAAGCTCATTAAGCACATGGAATCCTAGATTGATTTCATTGATTCTCAAATCTATCTCTAGCATTCAATACTACAACGGTGATTACCCAAGAAGCTTAACATGACTCATTTCTCAATCTCATCATGTTCATCAATTAAAAGCAATAAAATCAGAATAACCACACAATCCATGCAATAGCATATGAAAATAACAAAAATCAATTACTCAATCCATGGAAATCCGAGTTACATCAAAACCCTAACCCAAAATAGGTTAGTTCATAGCTAAATCAACATAAAAAGCAAGAAAAACAATAAACTCAAGGTTCAACATATTGAAATGAGAGAAAAGACAAGAGATCTCCCCTAGTTGAAGACTCTACCCAAATTCAATCCCAAATCTTCTCACTTTTCAACCCAAATTCGTCAAATCTAAACTAAGGAGATGAAATAAATGCTCTAGACTAGATAAACCGACCCCTCTCAAAATGGAAAGTTTTGCTTTTATACTTAGCCCAAAAACCTAAGACTTTGCCTAAAAATGAACTGTGCGTTTTAAAGAAACTGAAATTTGCAGACTTCGCCACACGAAGAAGGAATCTCGCCGCGGCAACGAAGTAAAGTAACTCTTGTGCATAACTCTTTCGCCACAGTGAAGAACAAACTTTGCGGCGACGAATCTTCATGAAGAATTCTGAATTATAGAATTGCCCTCCGCTTGCTTCTTTGCTTGAATCTTCGATCTTCGATGCTCTCCTATGGGAACAAGCTTCATAGTGCTTTACTCTGCTTCAGAACTCTCCCAACTTCTGAGATCCGCTTACTTCTGAGTCCAAAAACTCCAATTCGCTCATTATTTGCTCAAAATGTCTATTTTGGCCTGAAACACAAAATGTAAAGAATTAAGAAGCAATTCAGGCATAAATGACTAAGAAGTATCTAAAATCCGGCCTAAAAGCCTAATAAAATATATAAATCCTTGGATTATCAAATACCCCCAAACTAAAGACATGCCCGTCCCCGAGCATCATGTACAAAACTCAAAAAAGAAAACAATAAACAACCAAAACACAATATAACAAAACTGGAAATGAACAAACAAAAATTAAACTCAACTCAACATGCGAATTGCCTAAATTTATATAAGTCTCAGATTGTTAAAATTATTACTAGAAAAAATGTTCAACACTCCAAGAGTTATAAGCTGCATCGACTATCTTTCTTTATTGGTCCCTCGAGTAGGTGACTCCACTTCATCCACCTTCCGACTTCCCAGATTATTTTAACAGAAATGCAAAGTTTATCAAATGGCGGCAGACTCCATAAGCCTAAATATCGAACTACTTTCCACTAATGAGGATTAGATATCGCTAAGAATCAAAGGTCTTTGCAAGCTTGTAACGTTAGGCTCGGTAGTGGGCTGCAAAGGAAAGGAAAGGACAAACAAAACAAGAACTTGGTTTCCTTAAAGGAAACACTAAGACTTAATCCAACTCCCACTTCCTTTCTCAACCATCACTCAAAATGTCAACCATTAACAACCTTCACCATGAACATTCTTATTTTTGCTATTGTAATGCAATTCTCGAAATAGAAATTTTTTTTTTTTTTTGAAAAATAACAAAAATCTCAATTGAGGTTAATTACCTCTCTTATTCTTCTTGCCCTTCTCACACCCCCCAAAGCATTCTTTTAGTTCTATTCACCAACTCTTCAATTTCCTTGTGTTTGCATTAGGTCCAAATTCTCCTAAAGGTTATGATTATGTGTTTAGGGTAATTAGGTTGACAATTTTTGGTTTGCAAGGAAAATAAAAGCAATGATAATCTCATAGGCTCAATGGGTGACTAGGGAAAAACTCATTCGTGAGTTAGCTAGAAAGGCTCAAACGTTCCGAAAAAATGCCTAAATCATTTCCTCAACAGTGTCTATTCCAAGAATTCCGCCTCAAGCACTTCTCTACTAGGTTCTAGATTCCACCAACATTATCAAAACTTTACCTACCACATCAAATGAATCTAAGCATGCCGAAATAAATGAAATGGTGGTTGAACCACTCACACAACCTCAATCAAAATTCAGTCAATCAACATAACTTGAAGCAATGCTTAATATTTTTTAACATAAAAATCCCACAACCTTATTCTCATCATTGATTTATACAATTCATCATTGGCATACACAACACAACCAAATAAATAACAAAAGTCCAAAATTCTCAAATTTTCCTACCCCCAAACTAAAGACGACATTGTCCCAATGTCACATTATGCACAGTTAGGAATAAAAAAACAATCGACAAAGGTACGAGATAGTTCCCTGATTAGTCCGTGAAGTTGAAGTTTCGCTCAACAATGTGCACACCTGGTCCTTGACTTTTTCATCACCAATCTGTAAAAACAATTTAAAACTGTGGTGTCCACTGTGTTAGAAAAATTCACTGACTAATATGAAAATATTACAACCCTAATCTCGTCTTTACATCACTACAGAAATTAAAACAAAATTAAACAATCCAAAACAAAAAGTATCAACTTAGTTCAATGTTCGAAATGAAATACAGAACAACTAAAACAAACAAAAATAACAACAAAAACAGTGCCAGATGCTCATTCTTTGGCCTCCTCGTCCCTTGGCATCGTCCTGTTCTGAGTCGGAGCCCATCCACTCATCTGAATCCCAGTCAGCCCATTGGAATTCCGAAGTATCAACTTGAGCTTGGTAAGCTACTTCTACATGTCATACATCATCTGGGTCTGCTTTGCCAGCCACTCCTAACGTTTTGCCATCCGTTTCATCTGCCCACCTCATCTGCTGCATCTTTCCCTCATAGTGGCTGTGGAACTGATGATTTGGCAGTGCCTTGTTTGGTTCTCTGTTATTTTGCCCGACGCTGGGTTGCTCATCATCTGGATGTTCAAGATGCTGTGAAAATAGTCTGGTCGAAACTGGGGCAGCATGGATAAGTGGCTCATCATCTGTACCTTGATTCCTACTCGAGTGCCACAAGCTGTAATGAGATGTGGGAAATGGTAACTCCCTTGCCTTGTTGTTTGCTGCATGCAATGTTGTTCAGATAATTTGTCCCACATCCATTCTCTTTCTTGGTGCGCATAGAATAAGCATAATGCCTTCTCATAAGTCACCGTACTATAGTGCGTTTTCGGCATCATCCTCGCACTAATAAAGTACTGCCAAACACTGAGCTACCGTGTCAAATTAGTTCCCTTGATGCTCTTCTTGCCCTTTTTTGACACCTCCCAAATGGTGTTCGATTTTGTAATGACCGGAAGAATAATATCACTCCTTAAACTGTGTCTTCCTAAAATCCTCATAATCTTACGTCAATATTAGGCAGGTTGTAAATCATTGCTGACCTTTGCATTAAATGCCACATCAAACACCCCTCACAAACACAGGACCAGATTCACACTCCGGGAGGTTGGCATAAAATTCTCGCACTATTGGCTCTACAGCCGCTTATGCAGGTGCACTCATAAAAGTTCCCAACGTCTCCCCCGACTCCAATCCATAGCCTGGCTCACGTCATCCTCGCTCAGGAATAAATCATTATCTTTCTTTTGGGCTGCCCCTTCATATCGTTTCTAGGCCTGCTCACACTACAAATCGGTTGTCCACTTTTTTTTTCGTTTTCCTTTCCCCTTGGACAACCCTTTGAGCGGCATTTTTTTCTCAAAACTACCAATCAACTCAACATTCAACTAAAAAAAATTCAACCCTAAGCGTCCCACGAATAACCCAATCAATCCTCAGTAAAATAACACTTCCAAATTCGCACCTAGACCCCCAAACTATGATTCTTCCAAACTCAACCAAACACTCAAAATTCAAAAACCCACACCCTCAATACCACATAATGCACAATCAACACTTCCTCAAACAAAATCAACGCACAATACCCAAAAATTTCACAACTCACCACCAATCAATATTTTCAGATCCACAACTGTAAACTCGAATAATGCGATTAAAAGCTTAGAGAACTTGAATCTTACCAAAACTATGGAGTTTTACCACCAATTTAGTCACAAATAGCCGAGATTGCAAAACCCCCAAATTCTTGAACCCCACAATTTCTTCAGTTTTCGCAAAGATCTTTGTTAGAACGAGTTGTTTTGGGTGTTATAAGGTTAAGGAGTGAGAAAATTTGCTGGGAATCACTGGGAAGCTCTGGATTGAGTAGGAAATTTTTCTCTCGAATGTGTTTTGAGAAGTTTTGCGAAAAATGAAGGGTCGCACAAAGTATTTATAAAAACCAGGTTTCGCCGCGCGAAGAACAATTGGTGTGCTGCGTAGGCAACCAGAATAAACCTTCCTAAACTAACTACTTGAACTGTAAATAGGGTAAGCAAGGGTCGTCCCCACAAGAGTGTCTAGCCGAATTTTCGATGATGTGAATAAGGCTGGGGGTTTTGAGTAAAACAAAAACAATCTTAGCCAAAAACGAAACAAAAACAATTCAATTCGAATCAATTAATTAACGAAACTTGGTCTCCGTCAACATCCACCATTGGAATCTTACAACTGATCATTGATGCAAAAGTAAATCAATTCTTACTTTGAATATTCCCCGTTGGAACTATTTTCCTACTCTCCTTAATTGTAATGAATTAGGAAACAAGCGATCTTAATTAATCTTACCATTAAACAACCCTAGACAAGCGCTAAAGATTTATCTAATGGCAGCCTTAAGAATTAGAGAGATCGATGAAGCTAAACAACACAAACTCAAGCGGTTGTATTTAATTTAGCCTCTTAAATTACTAATCCTGACGCAGCAAATAATAACCTAATGCTTCACAAGTTACAGGGATCAAACAATTACGGATTTGATATCTAACTTAGCAGTAGATTGTAACAAAAATAACCTAGTAGGCCTCCTAGCAATTAAATGAAACAACCATGAAAATAAGCATAGAAGAACATCCAATACTCAAAGCATAAAATTGAACACTGAAATAAAACGGATTAGATCTCACGTTATTGATTTCGAGGCCTCTGTTTCCTTCGACCAAGTTATAAAAATTAGCCTCTCATGGCCACACGAAAATTCCAAAGGAAAAGTTACAGAGAAGACCAGAGAGAGGCGTGTATCCCCCCAAACCTAATCTGATCCCCTTAAAAAATATCCAGTTCAAGTATTTGAATTCCACTAAATCTCCTAGAAGAAATATTCTAATATCCTAAAATAACATTAATCCTAATTTGATTCAAATTAATTGAAAATAAGATAAAGTCCTAAAATAAAATAGGAAAGTGGTGATTTTGAGCTGTAACTTGCGTGCCACATGTCTTCAAATCTTCCAATAATAAACTGCCCAATTGATTTGCATGACAAGGCAAAATGTTCCAGAACGTCGACAGTGCAGGTGCGTCAACTTGAAGCCCGATTATAACCTTGATGCGGCGAGTATCTCTCCAAACTAAAAACATGAAAGTTGTAGATCTCTGTCTTATTGTTCCACAGCATTTTGAATCATCTCAATCGGAGCTCGGATGAGAGAGTTATGCCCAGATTATGAAACAATGTTGAAACTGTCCGAATTCACTTAATTAGTTCCGTTTTGCAATTAACGCCTCCATTTGCATCCTAAATCAAAATAGAATAATAATGAGTATATTTAGGCAGCAAATAAGTATAAAATACTAGACATTAAGGGGGGTAAATATGACATTTTGCATTCTCATCAACAATCTTTGCCGCGGCGAAGTTCTTCACTTGAAAACCCTAAACCTAACCCAGTCGATGCCACAGCGAAGACAAATTATTTGCCGTGGCAAAAAATTACAAAATCTCATCGCCTTGGTGAAGAACTTTCTTCACAGTGGCGAATTTTCCTTGAGTGATTTTTGCCCAACTTTCTTCGCCGCGGCAAAACAAAATTCTTCGCCTCGGCGAAATAAATACTTCCTTTTGTTGGATAAAATCTCCTTGAGAAATTTCGCGTAGCTCGGCATCTGTTGCAATGCATCTGCAAAAGGAATGTTAATATGCAATTTTCTAAAAATTTCAATGAATTTGGAAAATTGTTTATCCTAATTCTTTTTCTTTAGTCTCTGAAAAAACGGCACCTGAGGAGTGTGATGTGCCAATTCTGGTGGTATCTCGGGAAATGGCAATTTCTCTTTCCTTTGTCTTTGCCTCACTTCCTGTTTCAGTTCTTCTTCCCTAGAACTAGATGGTTTCTCATCAGCAACTATCTCTTCATCAACCTCCTCATCAGAGTCTTCCTTTCTCTCTCCCTTTGATGGACTTTCTTCTTCCCTTGATTTTTCCACGTCTTCCAACATTGTCCCACTTCTCAGGATTATCGCATTTGCTTGCTCACGTGGGTTAGTCATTGTGTTGCTCGGTAGTGAGCCCTGTGGTCTCTCATTTAACTTATCAGCCAATTAACCCACTTGTACCTCCAAGTTCCGAATGGACGCCCCTTGATTTCTGAAATTTGTTCTCGTCTCATTCATAAAACTTGTGGTCTCTTGCATAAACTTTCCAAACATGTCCTCCAATTTTGTCCCTATTTGCTCTCCTGATTGATTGTTCACCCCTGTTTGGTTGTTTGGCAATGCTCTTTGGTTCCATTGATTGTTCTGCTGATTCTGTTGATTCTGATTTTGCCAAGACAGATTCGAATGATTCCTCCAACCAAGATTATATGTGTTGGAGTACGGATTGTTCAGTTGCCTTGGATTCCCTACCAAGTAGTTAACCTGCTCCAATGATGATGCTGAAGCAAACGTGTTCCCCACTTGATAGTCGCAGCTCACGTCATTACCTGCACAAAATTCACAAGTTAGTTGAGGTGCTTGAATGGAATTTACCTGCATACTTCCCAACTGTTTCTGAAGTGCTGTCAGTTGGGCTGAAATGGTTGTATATGCATCAACTTCATGAAGATCCATAGATTTCTTCGGTTGCACCCTCTCATTAGGTCTTTAATAATTGTTGCTTGCCAGAACCTCAAGCAACTCGTGAGCTTCTTCTGGAGTTTTATTCTGTAGTGCTCCTCCCGAGGCTGCATCCACCATAGTTTGTACATTCACTATCAATCCATTATAAAATGTTTGGACTTGCATCCAAACTGGCAACCCATGATGTGGACACCTTCTCAGTAATTCTTTGTATCTCTCCCAAGCCTCATACAATGATTCTGACTCTTCCTGTAGAAACGATGTGATATCATTTCTTAGCTTCGCCGATTTTGCTGGAGGAAAGAATTTGGTTAGGAACTTCTGTCCTAAATTGTTCCATGTTGTAATCATTCATGTTGGTAATGCCATTAACTGTCACACCCAGCCTTCTGCCGGCTTGCCCGGTGGGCTAATCGTTCCTATTGGTAATGCCATTACTAGGCCCGTCGGGCAAGCCGGCAGAAGGCTGGGTGTGACATTTAAAGGCGCCTTTTGAATGTCACAGCCCCATCTTACCGGAGGCACGGTCGGGCATTGGCCCACTCTGCGTGACTTCTACTCAGTACTGTCCCCCCCCCTTAAGGGATTTCTTTCGCCTCCCCCACCACTCAAACCCAAGACCAAGGGGCTATAGTCAATTGGGAAGCATGGTGAGTACCATCATGCTAGCTGGCCTGATGGTACTCACCATGCTTCCCAATTGACTATAGCCCCTTGGTCTTGGGTTCGAGTGGTGGGGGAGGCGAAAGAAATCCCTTAAGGGGGGGACAGTACCTAGTGAGTCACGTAGAGTAGTAACGCCCAGTCGGGCCCCACGATCAGAATGGGGACGTGACAATAAAAAGGCGCCTTTAAATGTCACACCCAGCCTTCTGCCGGCTTGCCCAGCGGGCCTAGGCCCAGACCCGAGTGTGAATTCTAGGATATCCCACCCTTGCAAGTGGTTTCTTTCGCCTCCCCCACCTCTTAAACACAAGACCTACAGGCTTAAGTCATTGTGCTAAGAGAGATGAGTACCATCAGGCTAGCTGGCCTGATGGTACTCATCTCTCTTAGCACAATGACTTAAGCCTGCAGGTCTTATGTTCGAGAGGTGGGGGAGGCAAAAGAAACCACTTGCAGTGATGGGATATCCTAGAATTCACACTCGGGTCTAGGCCTAAGCCCGTCGGGCAAGCTGGCAGAAGGCTGGGTGTGACATTAACCATCCCTTAGCTTTATCCTTCAATGAAAATAGGAATTGTCTCAATCTGATGGCGTCATCTGACACTCCGTTTGACTTGAAAGTATCACAAATCTCCAAAAAATTGGCAATGTGTAGATTTGGATCTTCCTTCAAATCTCCCCTGAACTGTACCAACTGTTGGATCATCTGGATGATTGCTGGCTTTATCTCAAAACTGTTGGCTTGTACTGCTGGTCTAGTAATACTCGACCCACTGCCATCAACTGCGGGAACTGAAAACTCCCTTAGTGTTCTATTTTCTGCCATCTATACAACTATGACTTCTGGTTCCACTGTAGCCTCTCTTTCCCTTGTTTCTCTGTTAAGTCTTCAAGTTGTTCTTTCAATCTCAAGATCAACAGGAACCACTGGCTGACGTCTTGCTCTTCGCATAAACTACACAGAAAAATAGAAAGAGTGAGATCACAAACCAACCTAAAAGAAAAACAAAAATTAAATAAACAACAATTAAGCAAAAATAAAACTCCAATCTAGCTAACACAAGAAAATTTTAATGTTAACACAAAACTCAATCCTTGGCAACGATGCCAAAAACTTGATGCGTTGTTACTACAACATGCATAAATAGCAAGTGCACTAGTCGCACAAAGTAATAAAGTGATGAGTGAGTATCATTCCCACGAGGATTGGTTGCTAAGCATTAAGTTTTCTACTGTTTTCAAGTTGGAGCAATCGAATTTGTTTGGATTAATGGGAGAAAATTGAACTTAAAACTAAAACAAAAATTGCTAAATGCTCAAAGCTAAATTATGAAAGCAAGATTAAAAATAAGGTAATATCAATTTAAACAAACGGGTTAGGTTCTGACTTCATTCGGACTCTATGGATTAAACCTCCGGATTATGCTACTTCCATATTCACATGCATTGATTGTAAATCAAATTCTCTAAATTGTAAAACATACCTTTTCAGGCTATGTTTTCCTACTTTTCCCTAAACTTCCGCACCCAACAATTTGAAGATTAATAGTTCTAAGCTCATTAAGCACATGGAATCCTAGATTGATTTCATTGATTCTCAAATCTATCTCTAGCATTAAATACTACAAAGGTGATTACACAAGAAACTTAAAATGACTAATTTCTCAATCTCATCATGTTCATCAATTAAAAGCAATAAAATCAGAATAACCACACAATCCATGCAATAGCATATGAAAATAACAAAAATCAATTACTCAATCCATGGAAATCCGAGTTACATCAAAACCCTAACCCAAAATAGGTTAGTTCATAGCTAAATCAACATAAAAAGCAAGAAAAACAATAAACTCAAGGTTCAACATATTGAAATGAGAGAAAAGACAAGAGATCTCCCCTAGTTGAAGAATCTACCAAATTCAATCCCAAATCTTCTCACTTTTCAACCCAAAATTCGTCAAATCTAAACTAAGGAAGATGAAAATAAGATGCTCTAGACTAAGATAAACCGACCCCTCTCAAAATGGAAAAGTTTTGCTTTTATACTTAGCCCAAAAACCTAAGACTTTGCCTAAAAATGAAACTGTGCGTTTTAAAGAAACTGAAATTTGCAGACTTCGCCACAACGAAGAAGGAATCTCGCCGCGGCAACGAAGTAAAAGTAACTCTTGTGCATAACTCATTTCGCCACAGTGAAGAACAAACTTTGCGGCGACGAATCTTCATGAAGAATTCTGAAATTATAGAATTGCCCTCCGCTTGCTTCTTTGCTTGAATCTTCGATCTTCGATGCTCTCCTATGGGAACAAGCTTCATAGTGCTTTACTTTGCTTCAAAACTCTCCCAACTTCTGAGATCCGCTTACTTCTAAGTCCAGAAACTCCAATTCGCTCATTATTTTCTCAAAATGTCCATTTTGGCCTGAAACACAAAATGTAAAGAATTAAGAAGCAATTCAGGCATAAATGAACTAAGAAGTATCTAAAATCCGGCCTAAAAGCCTAATAAAAATAGTATAATCCTCGGATTATCACTTATGCACTCATCATTGCCGCTTGGAAATTGCGACGCTAATTCTAGGCACACTCTGTGCATGTACTCACCAATTTTTCGTTGAAAGGTGATGCAAAAGCCCGAAGCATCAGGGAGATTGATTTAGTGGACTACGGAGCTTAGTCAGCATGACATTAAGTACTCTCTGAGAACAATGATCAAGGACCAAGCATTGGCAGATTTTATTTCAGATTTCTCATATCAACCCGAAGGGAAGTCAAGCTCGCTTGAAGTAAGCACTTCGAAAAAGAATAGTTCAGTGGAAAACAAGCTCGACAGCTTGTGGCAATGGACTTTGTATATTGATGGGTACTCAAATGAAAGGGGGTAAGGGTCGGGCTCCTGCTCAAAAGTCATGAGGGGGATACAATCCGGCCTACTGTTAGGTTTAGTTTTGCCATCTCAAACGAAGAGACATAATATGAGGCCATGCTTGCAGGAGTCCGCCTGGCCAAAGAAATGGGGGCAAAATCGATCAGAATCTACAGTGATTCTCAACTTGTCGTTCATCAAATCTTTGGGGAATACCAAGCCAAAGAAGATATAATGGCATCCTATCTATCATGTCTCACCTGATCACTCAAGTTCGATTGGTTAAAGACTATCATTGACGGCCACAAACACTACAAGACAATACCACTAGTTGGTACGTGATTAACAAATACAATTTGTCAACACGTATCCTCCAATCAACTCACTTCACAGTAAACGCAACAACAGTAGAAATGACATTAAATCCGAACACAACTCAATTACAATCGATGCGAAGTAATGAAGAGCAATATTCATCATTTTATTATCTCAAACCAACATCTATCATTCAGCGAGTTCTATGAAAACATTAAATCACAATGGACAACTATATTCATCACAAATTATGCTCAAACTATATCAAAGTATCGAAATCAAACATGAAACGAAAACAATTATAATTCGAAACACAATACTACCAAATTTCTTATAATCGGGCTCATCCAACTAGTCAAGAGCTGATAAGGAGAGCAATGGAGTCAATCTCGATCTCGCCTACGCCGTAATAGACAACTAGGAACTCAACCTCTTATGGTGGTGTCGACAGAGGCTGAAACGGTGGAAACAAAGCTGATCATGGCTGAGAGAAAGTAACCGATAGCGAGATGATGTGAAGAAGGAGCGAAAATGACCAACGGAAAGCTCGGAATACGAACAGTCACACTTGCCAAGATACGTTAGTTTTCCGACTGGTCTTCCGACAAATGGTGGCAGAAATGGGATCCGAAGGTACCACTGGAAAGCTCAGGTGATAGGGAGTTCAAATCAGGTCATAGGGAGATGAAAGGTTGCCAGAAAGTGAGCGAAATTGCGGCTAGAAGGTGAAGAGGAGTGGCGGCAGCGAGCGTTTTTTGCGGTAGCTGAAGCTTGGAATGGATAGATCTGAGTGTGGGGAACGTAGATCAGCCACCAGGGAGGTGAAACATCGCCAGAGGTCACCAAAAAATGGCCCAACGATAGTCAGAATGTGAAACGTTGTCAGAAAATGGCGTGAGTTGCGGTGGTGAGTGCAGGATGGTGATGATCATTGTAAGGGGAAGCCCAACCATCGCCAGAGGTTGCCAGAAAAGGAGATGAAGAGTCACTAGAAAATACTATGGATGGGTGAACGGGGCTTTGGATTTGCGACCCTTCACTTTCTTTTTATACACAAAGTGGAAAATATCACTTTGGTCTGCATATGATTGAAATGTGACAAAATCAACCCCTACAAATATGACAGTTTACCCCCTAAATAGCATAAATGAGACAAAATCACCCCTAATCCATAAACCACAACCTAATATCAACTCATAACCTTTCCAAAATCAGTCCAGACATGTTAAATTCATAAGAAAAATATTAAGATGCGATTTTCGTGAATAAATTCATAAATTCTTTAATTATCTCAATATGATTTCATTTTAATCACACATAGGGTCTTTTTATCACCAAAGTATAGTCACCTTCATGACTCTAACAATCGTCCTGTTTTGTTTTTTGCAGTTAACGTCGAGCAAAGTTATCTTCCATCCGCGAGTTTATAGAGGCTACAACATTTTAGCGATCTTTCGGACAATCAGTACAATATTAACAAGGTTCTTACGCTTCCTCACCTGATAGCGTACGGCTTCTATAAAGAAGAGGCCAATTTCTTAGTGCTTTTGGAGAAAGGTAAGTTGTTGCTTGCTCGCACTTACTTTCCCGCGCAAAGTAGACTACTAATTTCGTTACCTTTTTTCCTTGCAAATATGTAGGCCAAAAAGCCAAAAAAGAAGAAAACGGTCACCCCTGCGGTTGCTACGAAGGCTCTAGCTCGAAGCAGCCTGTGGAAACCGTCGGCTCGAAGCGCGCTGGTGGCAAGCTTAGGGGAGGCCCAAGCGCGAAGAGGCCCGTGATTGCCACTAAGGCAGTTGGCGAGAAAAGTATTATGGAGCCCGAAATGGGACAACAAAGAAGGCATTCGAACCAACTGGAGGTTCAGGAAAAAATAAAGCATCCGAGTAGCAAATTGGCTCGGGCAAAAAGGTCGCCACTTAAGCTGGCAGCCTTCGAAAGGAAGCGGCCAAAGGCTTGGCCAAGAAGAAAACCACTCCTGCTGGTGAGGTAGGTGCTCCTGGGGTGAGCAAACCTGGCTCGTCCGAGCCAAAGAATAAGGAAACGGATGAAGCAGTCCAAGCCACGGTCGATAGGCTGATCGACCAACTTCCCAACCATATTGGCATTGGGGCCGCAGTGGCCAGGGATTGTGTCAAGGACTCGTCTCCCTCCTAAATGTTAGCTTTAACCTACAGCTCTGCAATGAAGGTACCGATAGTTCATGCACCCCCTTTTTTTTGCTGGTTATTCTTGTTTCTTGCTGATTCCTCGTCTCCTCTTTTTAGGTTACCATGGCGAGCATACTTCTATACGAGGAATGCAATGACACCTTAAAGGTGAACCACTGGAAATGGAAGGCTATGGAGACGGTGAAGGAAGACGCTATGGCTAGGGCCGAGCTTGCAGAGAAGGAGAAAAAAGTCAGGCTTGTTGAGCTCAAGCGGCTTAAGGGGGAAGTCGCGGCCTTCCAAGTCAAGGAAAGGGAATTCCTTCACAAGCTCAAAGCGAGCGAGACTGCCCAGGCCAAGGCGAAGGATAAGGTAGTAGACGTCGCGGAGACTTTGGCGCAACAGCAGGGTGCCAACAACAAATTGAACTCTAAGCTAACCTCAGCTCAAAAAGTTGTCGCGAGCTAGGAGGCCAAATCCAAAAACTCGGTTGGGAAGTGGAAGGTCGCTAGGAGGTCGAGGTTGAGGCTAGGCAGCTCAAGCTTCAGGTTGATGAGCTGAACGAGGCCATCACTGCTCGGGCCTGGGAAACATCTGTCTTCCTTGTCTGGAAATTATGGGAAGCCCATCCTTCAATTGACTTCTCTTTCCTTCCCCAAGCTTACCAAAAGGAAGTTGAAAGGATGAGGGTCAAAGCTTGTGGGGAGGTCCATGTTTACTCGGACGAGTTTGAGGGAGAAGGCGAGGTCCAAGAAGAGGCCAGAGGAGGTGAGGAGGAGGTCGAGCCCTAACACTAGGTCAAGGATCCAACTCCCCTGAAAATGATGCCACCAGCTGAGGTTCTTGATCTTGGAGTGGAAGTTATCGCTCCTCCTCTTGACAAGTCGTCTCTTTTTTAGGGTGTCAACCTTCCTGGACAGGTCGAGGATGAAACTCTGGCTCCTCCATCAGGCTGAAGAATTCCTTGTTTTGTTTTGTTTTTTGTTTTGTTTGTTTAATTGCCTGTTTGTAATTGAGCTTAAATTAATGAAAGCAAATTTTTCACCATTTCTTTTTTTTAGCAATGGCTGTTATATGTCTACAGAGTCATTTAATTCGTTCAGCTGAACTTTGGGATCCGAATTTGC
Organism: Pistacia vera; assembly: GCF_008641045.1. Lineage (NCBI taxonomy): Eukaryota > Viridiplantae > Streptophyta > Magnoliopsida > Sapindales > Anacardiaceae > Pistacia > Pistacia vera. Next base: position 1,457,423 of record NW_022195779.1, read on the forward strand.
TCTAAGTTGTGCGTAGCTCGCTTCTTTAAGAGCTTTTTGGATTTTCACGAGAAATCTATATGCGGCGTTTAGCATCGATTTTGGATTTTTCGTCCTTTTCGTGTTTTCGTCGCTGGCTTAAGGCTGATTTTCCTTGACGTGCTTTTCCTTGGATTTTTCCAAGTTTAACCTCATCGATTCGGGATTTTTAATCCGATTTTTGCGAGGAAATCTAATGCGATGATAAACTTTGATCCTAGACTTATTGTCCCTTTCGAGTTCTTTGGTCACCGGCTTAGGGCCGATTTCCTTCAACGTGTTTTTTCCTTGAAATTAATTTCAATTTTAACTTTCGTCGACTTAAGGATGTTTCACCCTCAATGAGTTAGATTTTGGCGTGACTTGTTCGAGATAAGCTACCTATCCTGGACTCTTGACTCCAAGTTTTTAAAATATCATTGCTTAAGTCGCGATTTAGTAAAATGCTAACGATCTTGAGATGTTAATAACGAATCAAAGAAAATAATGAATAGTACCTCGTTTATTAATCAAGTGTTTTGGCTGTGAAAGGCCTTACAGTGAATACTGAACATAAGAACGAGTGAAACCCAAGCTGCTTCTTGGTAATACCTTCGCAAGTGCTTGGCGTTCCATGCTCGCATTACTACTTCGCCGTTGAGGCGTTCCAGGTGAAAGGACCCTGGTGCGAGCTTTTTGGATATCCTAAAGGGACCCTGCCATTTGGGCCCAAGTGCCCCCAAACTCGGGTTTTGAGTACCCTAGACGACCTTTTTGAAGACCAGATCACCCACTTCAAAGTCTCTGTTTCTGACCTTGGTATTGAAGTATCGCTTGGCTCGCTGCTAATACAAGGCGAGCGTTAGCTGAGATTTAGCCCAATGTTCTTCAATCAGGTCTAGCTTTAGGCAAAGAATGTCTTCGTTTTCTTTTTTGTCAAAGACTTCTCTTCGGAACGAACTGATTCCTACTTCAACCGGGATCATCGCCTCATATCCATAAGATAAAGAAAATGGAGTTTCGCCTGTCGAGCTTCTAGTAGTCGTCCTGTAGGACCATAAAGCCTTTGGCAACTTGTCAGCCCAATTCCCTTTGAGGTCGTTGAGCTTCTTCTTTATGTTGTGCTTGATTACTTTGTTCACAGCTTCTACTTGTCCGCTGCCTTGAGGCTAATAAAGGGCAGCGAAACTTTTCTTGATGCTGAGCTGTTCGCAGAAGGTCCTGAAATCTTCGCTGTCAAACTGCTTCCCATTGTCGATTATTATTGTGTGGGGAATCCCAAACTAACAAATTATGTTCTTATAGACAAAATCCTTCAACCTGCTTGACGTTATTGTTTCCAACGGTTCAGCTTCCGCCCACTTGGTGAAATAATCCATGGCAACTACCACAAACTTAACGCCTTATTTCCCTTGAGGCAACGGGCCAATAAGGTCGACGCCCCAGATTCAGAATTGGCCACGGGCTTGTTAGAGTGGCCAATTCTTGTGGTGGAGCTCACGAAATATCTGCAAATCTCTGGCATCTGTCACATCTCCGGACATAGTCCACTACATCATCATAAACTGTTCGCTAGTAGTATCCTTGGCAGAGCACCTTGTAAGCTAGAGATCTGCCCCTACGTGGTTTTCACAAATTCCCTCGTGTATTTCCCTCAGAACATAATTTGCATCCTCATGGCCAATACATCACAACAATAATACATTGAATCCTCACTTGTACAATCTATCATTGATGAACATGTACCAAGCTGCCTTCATGCAAAGTGCTCTAGCTTCAGCTCTATCTTTTTGTAGTGTGCCGTTCTTCAAGTAGGCGGTGATTGCATTCATCCAACTGTACATTTGACTTATGGTCAACACTAGGCCTTGTAGAGCAGGCATGCTTGGTTTCGGGAGGAATTTTACTGGGATCGAATCGGCCTTCTTATTGTTCATTGTTGAGGCCAAGCGAGCTAATGCATCTACCTACGAGTTTTTCTCCCTTGGGATCTGGTGAATGGAAAAGGATCTAAACTGTCTGAGCTCAATCTCTACTTGCTTAAGGTAGGATGTCATCCCATCCTCCTTTGCCTGGTATTCCCCAGTAACTTGATGGACCACGAGCTGTGAGTCGCTGTAGATCTTGATGGACTTCGCCCCCATTTCCCTAGCGAGGCAGATACCTGCAAGCAATGCCTCATACTCAGCTTCGTTATTGGAAGCATTGAACTCAAACTTTACTGCAGCACTGATTGGGTCTCCCTCTAGCCTCTCGAGCAATAGGCCCGCTCCTGCTCCCTTTTCATTCAAGGAGCCATCTACATACAGAGTCCATAGCCATAAGTTGTCACTCTTTAGTTTATGTTTCTCGATCTTTGACGGGCTTGGCTTGGCCTCTGGTTGATAGGAGAACTCAAATATAAAATTCGCCATGGCCTAGCCTTTGATTGATGTCCTCGGGATATACCTGATGTCGTGCTGACTCATCTCCATTGTCTACTGGACCAGTCTGCCCGATATCTCGGGCTTCTGCATTATCTTCTTTAATGGAAAGTTTGTCAGCACATGGACGGAGTGTGCCTAAAAATAGGGTTACAGCTTTCTGGTAGCAACAACAAGGGTGTAGGCGAGCTTCTCCATCTCCGGATATGTTGTCTCCGCGTCGAGCAGTCTCTTACTCATATAGTACACTGGCCATTGTATTCCTTCCTCTTCTCGTACCAACGCCGCGTTGACAACGGACTTTGACATTGACAAGTACAGTAGTGGCGGCTCGCCTTGGATGGGTTTAACAATAAAGGAGGTGTTTCTTCAGCTCTTGGGAGGCTCTTTCACACTCTTCTGTCCACTTGAAACCTTTCTTCCCCTTCAAGGTCTCAAAAAATGGTAAACATCTATCCACGACTCGGGAAACGAACCTGTTGAGCACAGCCACAAGTCTAGTTAGGCTCTGTACCTGTTTTATATCAGTTAGGCTTTTCATGTCGAGCAGGGCTCAGATCTTCTCCGGGTTAGCTTTTATACCCCATTAGTTCACGAGGAAGCCTAAAAATTTTCTGGAGCTCAGCCCAAAAGCATATTTCAATGGATTGAGCTTCATTTGATACTTCCTGAGCATGTCAAACATTTCCCCCAGGTGCTTGATGCGTGTTTACTATAACATGCAAAAATAGCAAGTGCACTAGTCGCACAAAGTAATAAAGTGATGAGTGAGTATCGTTCCCACGAGGATAATGTTACTAAGTACTGATTTCTCTAGTTTAAGTCCTAATTGAAGCAACAATAAATTGGATTGATGGAAAATTAATAAACTAAATACAAATTAACAAAATATAAATGAATGATAATGAAATTAAAGCAAAACCCAACAACTTAACTAATTAAACAATGCCAAAAAATGCTAGGGTGTTGATTTCACCTAGATACGCTAACCCAAATCATAGAATCTATTACCTAAGTTCTAATCCCTTGATTGAAAATCGAATTCTCTAAGTTGTAAAACATACCTTCTCAGGCTACATTTCCCTGCTTATCCCTATCAAGCTTCCACACCTAACAAAATGAAGATTAATAGTTCAAAGTCTTTTAAGCTTTATGGAATTCTATCTAGATTTCATAGATCACTAAACCTATCTCTAGCGTTTGCTAATCTACAGTATTTATCCCAAGAGGTACAATCACAAATCACTTCTCAGTCTCATTATGAACAACACACATTTGGATGGTGATTAAGCATCCAAAAGTCATTAAGCAAAGAGATAAACACTCAATCATGAAATTAAAATTCAAAGTAAATCAATTCATATAAATTTGAATCATTGTATCAAGGTTACATCAAACCCTGGCTAAACAACCCAGTTCATACACAAAAACGAAATAAAATAACAAAAACCAACTAAATCAAGATTCATCATTGAAAAACAAGCAAAAGATGGAGAAATCTTCTCTAATTTGAAGCCCAAATCTTCAATAATTTTCTCCTTCCATGAGCTGCCTCCCAAATGACAAACCAAGACTCTTTTCTCTTCCTTTTCGCTCTAATTTATACCTCTCTCGCTGAAGGATGAAGCCCTAGCAAGCCAAAACGCGTCGTTTTATTTTTACATCTGATGCAGGTTTCATCGCGGCGAAGCTTTTTCCTTGCCGCGGCGAGGACTTTCGGGCCAAATTTGAGCATGATAGAATCTGAATATGGAAAAGTGTTAAACATATGAATTGTATCCCTTTCAATTATATTTCTGTTCGTTCAATAATCAGCACAATACGATGTCTACAGCTCAAGTTATGGCAGAAATACGGAAGCACGTCCAAAGACGTTTTTCTTCAGTTCCCAGCGTACTTTTCACGACTTTAAGCCACGTTTTCACCCTTGTCCAGTAAGAATTAGGAAAAACCAAAAACATAAAAGTTGTAGCTCTTCCTCTTAGCTTTCCAAAGCTTCTAAATTCAGGTCATTCCGATTTTCCAAGCTCAAGTTACACAATTTACGCTCAAAACTGTCATTTATGCTCAAAATCATCATTTAGGCCTGCAAAGACAAATTAATAGAATTAGGTAGCAATTATGGCCCAAATTGTATGAGAAGTATCCTAAATCCTATCGAAATTCAATACAAAATCATTGGAAAAAATAGGATTATCAGTGCTCAATATGACTTTTGGCAACCTTTTATTTGATGAGCATGTCATCGATGTACACTTCTATGGAATGGCCGATTTGGTTGGCGAACATCTTGTTCACCAAGCGCTGGTAGGTTGCCCCTGTGTTCTTGAGGCCAAACAGCATAACCCTGTAACAATAAATTCCTCGATCAGTTATAAATGAAGTATGCTCTGCATCGGGCTGGTACATCGGGATCTGATTATATCTCGAGTACGCATCCATGAAACTAAGCAATAGGTTTCCCGCTGTCGCATCAACTAGCTAGTCGATTCGTGGTAACGAAAAGCTATCTTTCGAATAGGCTTTGTTCAAATCCGTAAAGTTGATGCAAGTTTGCCACTTGCCATTTAGCTTCTTGACTAGGATTGGGTTGGCGAGCTAGTCCGGGTACTTAAACTTCCCTGATGAAGTTGATTTCCAAGAGTTTGTCGACTTCATCCTTGAGCGCTTGAGAGCGCTCTGCATCCATGGCCCTTCTTTTCTATCTTATGGGCCGAGCCTGTGGGTCGAGGTTCAACCTGTGGCACATCACCTCGAGGCTGATCTCAATCAGATCTGCATGCACCCATGAGAATACGTTAAGGTTCTTCTTCAGGAACCCAACCAGACTATCATCCATCTCTCTAGTCAAGCTGCTGCCGATCTTCAACACAAGAGTCGGATCCTCCTCGCCAACACTTATCTCTAGCAGCTCTTTGGTTGGTCCCACCGCAGGCTCTTCTTTATGGATGCAAGGATCTATAATGTCCTCTAGCGGTCCCGGGTTCGTCTTGGATTCTACGATGATCATTATTTTTTTATGCAGCCATTTTTGTGTAGCATTTATAGCCCGATTGTAGCACTCTTGAGATTCCTTGGTGCAACTCATAACCTTCCAAGGATGACGTTATACGTGGTTGGCTCTATGCCCAAAGTTACAAGAAGGTCGATAATACCCCTAGGAACCAGGCTATCCCCAGTGAACCCATAGAGCTTCGAAAGGGATGCTCGCAAGCTCCTTTCTATGAATCCCATTCCTCGGAAGGCTCCCAAGAAAATGATGTTTGTCACGCTCTCGTTGTCGACCATAACTCTTAACACCCTTGCATTGCCAATCCTGGCCGCAATTACAATCGCGTCATGATTATGACGAGAGGATGTTTTGCACTCATCGACTGTGAACCCTATTACCTCGATTTCCTGTTTGGGCCACTTGGGTGGCTTCTATTCGCAACTCATTATTCAGGGAACCGAGTATGTTCTATTCTTCCAAGCGTATTGCTCGCGACCTTGTCTCGAGCTTCCTGTTATATCTAGTCCTCTATAGATCATATTCACGAAAACCTCATTAGGGTTTGGTGGAGCCTGTTGAGTCAAGGTCTGTGCCTGACTCAAGACCTAGCTACTTTGTTTGCCAGGATTCTCTCAAGTTAGTTATGTCTTGACAAATTCATTCAAATGACCTCTTCTTATCAAGTCCTCAATGGCATCCTTCAAAGCTCGGCAGTCATTCGTGTTGTGCCCGACATCCTTGTGGTACTGACAATATTTTTGTCAATCTCTTCTCTCTAGTGCCCCCTTCATCCTCTCTAGAGCGGGCAGCCTCTTTGCCGCTCAGGGTACTTCATAAATTTGGGCGATGTCTTGAGTGAGGAGGGTGTACTCTGCATACCACGGGAAAGGCTGCTTGTCTCTGTGGTTATCTACTCTCTGTTTCCTTTGAAATCTATTACGATCCTTGTCATTGCAGTTTTGGCCCCTACTCTTATCCGAGGGACGATCCTGTCTTCTGTCTAGACCCCTCCCCCCTCCCCCCGCGCGTTGAGCTTCTAGATAGTGCCGCTAACGAGCTCTCCACTCGCTAGTACTTTGCGGCCATCTAGTAGAACCTGGCCAAGCTCACATGGTCTTCACTCTAGAGCTCTTTCCACAGCTTCATGTTAGGTATGATCCCTGCAATTAGCAAATTCTGAATGGATTCTTCGGGGGCATCAAGACCTTTGCCTGCTCGTTCTGGAACCTCGTTAAATACGAGGTCAGTGAGTCGTCTCGCTCTTGGTAAATGTTGCTTAAGTAGCTGAGCGACATTGCAAACTGTCTCTTTACTTGGAATTGTTGTAGGTATAATGCAGAGAATTGTTGCCAAAGTTGATGGAGTTTGCCTTAAGCCGTTTGTACCACCTCTTGGCATCTCCAACCAATGTGACTGCGAAGCACCGGCATTTCGCTAAATCACTGACCTGATGTAGCTCCATCAAATCATTAAAGTTATCGAGGTGATCTCTGGGGTCCCCTCTCTCGTCGAATGATGCGTGTTTCCTACAACATGCAATATGTATCAAGTATACTAGTCGCACAAGTAATAGAGTGATGAGTGAGTATCGTTCCCACGAGGATTGTTGCTAAGCACTAAGTTTTCTACTGTTTTCAAGTTGAAGCAATCAAATTCTTTTGGATTAAAGGGAGCAATTTAAACTATAACTAAAACAAAATTTACTAAAATAAAAGTAAACTATGAAAGCAAGATTTAAAATATGGATGAAATCAATTCAAACAAAAAAGGGGTAGGGTTTTGACTTCATTCGGACTCTATGGGTTAAACCTAAAGAATTAAACTAAATTCATATTCACATGCATTGATTGTAAATCGAACTCTCTAAGGTGTCCAACATACCTTCTCAGGCTATGTTTTCCTACTCTTTCCTATTAACCTTCCGCACCCAACAAATTGAAAGTTAATAAATCTAAGCTCATTAAGCGCAAGAATCCTAGATTGATTTCATTGGTTCTTGAATCTATCTCTAGCATCCAATAATACAATGGTGATTACCCAAGAAGCTTAACATGAATTATCTCTCAATCTCATCATGTTCATCACATAAAAACAATAAATACAGAATAATCACACAATCAAAGCAAAATCATATGAAATTAATAATCATCAACTCTCTAACCCATTAGAATCCGAACTACATCAAAACCCTAACCCAAAATAGGTTAGTTCATGGCTAAATCAATAAAACAATTAAAAGAAACGAAAAATTCCAAGTTCAACATCATGGACACAAGAGAAAAGGAAAAGAATCTCCTCAATTGACGAATCCACTGGTTTCACCTCGAATCTTCACACTTTGTTTAATCCAAAATCACTCGAAAATAAATCTAAGAAAATGTAAAAACTGCTGTCTATCTCTCCACGAACGCCCTCAACAAAAAGACTAAGTATTTCTTTTATACCTCACCCAAAATCCTAAAACTTAGCCTAAAAACGAAACTGTGCGTTTTACAAAAATTGGAAAATGCAGACTTCGCCACGGCGAAAAAGGAATATCGCTGCGGCGACAAAAGAGCTGAATCTAGTGCGTGACTGGCTCATTTCGCCGCGGCGAAGCTTCCTGAAGAATTCTAAAATTACAGAATTGCCCTCTGCTTGCTTCTGAGTCCAGAAACTCCAAATCTGTCTTTATTCGCTCAAAATGTCCATTTTAACCTGAAACACGAAATGTAAGGAATTAAGTAGCAATTCAGGCAAAAATAAACTAAGAAGTATCTAAAATCCGGCCTAAAAGCTTAAATAATCTAGTATAATCCTCGAATTATCATCGAACTTGCTCTTTGGCGCCCTGAACCCTTGTGGGAGTGGGACTTGGCGAACTTCCTCCATAAAGGGGGAACTTACTATTTCCTCCACCAGATTGTTCTAGCGAGCTTTTAGATCGTCGAGCATCTTTTGCATGCGATCTAAGTTTTCACTTTGGTTGTCTTGGTTGGCTCTGTTAAGTTGTACCTTAAGCAAATGAGTTCGCAAGTCTGTTGCTTGTGAAGCTCCTCCGGTGCATGCGTTGATGCACAAGGTCGAGTCATGATGGCTGGGTTGGTAGGTGCTACATGCTCGTCTGCACGTTGCTCTTGACGTCGATCATAACTAGAACGTCGACTATTCCCAGATTGTCGTACATGACTCGCTTCGCGGGCCTATAAAGATCGATCTGGTCTTGAGCTTGGGTTAAAACTGGGACGCTGACACTGGGGATACCGTCAAGGTTCTCGGTTGTGTCCATCGCCTTCACTTTCCCTCAACGGCTGCTTCCCTGGTCACCTCCCGGGGTTTGTTTGCCCGCAAGACTCATGCTCGTGAGTGGAGTGCTACTTGCGAGGTTGGAGGTGTTGATCGCCCCTTGGCAGTGATGAAGCAGACTGTTCACCTGCAGAATTCATACCTGTTGGGGTCGCATTGGCAAAGCACGGTTGGTAAGGTTCTGGGCAATTGGTTATTGGTTCCTCAGCTCAGCCACGTTCTGTTGCATCGCTTGTGCAACCATTGTCCTGATCATCTCTATCAGCTGGCCATTCTCAGGGTTTGACGTCCTTGTCCCTTGGTTTTTTGCAGCGTGCTGAGTCGGCGGCATAGGTGGTCGGCGTCCAGTGTTTTCCTGTTGCAACTCTTGATGCATGCTTTCTACATTCTTGTGATTTTCAGTTGTAGTTCTTGATCTGGTGAACACCATTTTGATCCTGGGACAAGTAAATTGCAATGGACGTTTGCCGGAGTCTTCGAAATATTGGTAGAGGCCCTCCTTCTAGCGCCAAAATGTTGATACATAAATCTGCACCAACCAGCGAGATCCAATCGACCTTGCCGGGATCGGAACTGATGTGTGCATGATTAAGAATAATCAGCAATGTATGTAAAAAGAATGCAATAAAGTAAAGACAATGAGAGTTTTAAAGTGGTTCAGCGAGGTTAACTCTGAAGCCTACGTCCACTGTTTTTGTATTTGCTATGAGAGCTTACAATATAGTTCCTATGTGAATTTTGTAACCCCTTCCTCATGGTTTGAGGGGTTTATATGCAAGATTTGTACAAAGAAAAGAGCGAAATTAAGGGGATTACAATTGATTTGAATCGCAATTCCAATATTCTCGCGATTGAGCGCTGTGATTGCACAATGATCGGAGTTGATCTAGTAATTTCCGTAATATCTAGGATCTGAAATAATCTGGAGGTTGATTGAATGATTCCTTGAACTGTACGCGACTAGCTTGTGCTAGGTCAAGCTTCGGCTCGACGAGCTTATGCTGGGGTTGATCAATCATTGTTGTTGAACTCATTCGAGGTCGAGCTATATCCTCGCGTTGGCCCGAGCTTGGCGGAAAAACCACACTCAACAATATTCAATAATTATAACATCTAGATAGAGAATTATCATATAAAATATTATAGAAGAGCAGAACTTGTATAAAAAAATTCTTTTAAATATTTCAGAGGTCTCTTTAATATAGAGTCTAAATATAATTTATTGTTTTTAAAAACAAGGATACACAAAATCTTATGAGAATATTTTTGAAAACAATTTATGGATACAATCCTAAAAACTACTACAAAATTAGAAAATTATTAAAAATTATTTTCACAGATTTCCATAGTTTTTAGTCTAAACCAATTTGGGAATATTATATCAAACATATTTTTAAATATTAAAATTATTAAGATACAACTCAAATATTTGACATTCTACAATTTTTGAAAAATATTTTTAAATAAAAAATGAAACTGACCCTATATTTTCCCTGTAGAGCTTTATAATTATTATTATTCCAAAATTGAAATAAAATCTTACCTCTTCTAACTAATACTGTGTAATTCGACTAATAACTGATTAGTACTCAAAAGTCACTATCTAACAATTGAGATATTATGAATTTAAAATCATATTATAGTAGAAAAGGGGGCTACAATGAGAGAATTTAATTATATATAATAAAGAAAAAAATAATATGATGGAGTCCATGTAATATATTTTTCCCATATAAATATCACACGTAATGTTATTAAATTTAATAGTTTGAGTATTTTGCAAGCAAAGCATTCTGCAGATAGACGCGGAAGGGTTGAGATGTCATTGACTAATTTGTACAACAATGTCTTTCTTACCTACGCCCTTTTTGCAGCTATTGATGACCCAGAAATTTAGTTACATAATACTTAATTAATTAAAGTTTCCTCTTAAATTTAGGACAAAGATTAATCAAGGTTATAAATAAACAAAACCTTTAGGGGATTATCATTTAGGACCAAATGATAATGATAGGTGAATTATAATTCTCTAAAAATATCAATTTACCCCTCACATAATGAAAATTTCACCCAAAAAAATAAAAATAAAAATAAATGTTTAACATACCCTTGCTACAAGATTTATAGTTTACATCATTTTTACGGATTCTTAACGGCCAATTAATGAACAAATTGTTTTAATAAGAATTAAAACTTGAAATTAATAAAATAAAAAATAAAACACATTGAGCTTGTTGAAGCTACTCTTCTGCATATCATACATCATCTGGGTCTGATCAGCCAACCAATCCTGACGTTTTGCCATACGTTTCATCATACCCATCATTTGCTGTATCATTTCCTTCTGTGTAGCTGTGGAGCTGGAGGATGTGCCAGGGCTTTGTGTGGTTCTCTGCCGTTTTGTTCCTGCTCTTGGTTGCTTAGCTTTTGGACGTTCAAGATGCTTTCGAAAATAATCTGAATCGTGGATTGGGGCAGCATGAATACGTTGCTCATCATCATACACCTTGGCTCTAGCTTTAATGCATAAGGCTGTAATGAGATGTGGGAAAGAGTAACTTGATCACCCTTGTTTGGCGGCATGATGAATGTTGTTCAAGATAATTTGTCCCACATTTATACTCTTTCCTGTGGCAAGAGAATAAAGCAATAATGCATTCTCGTAAGTTACCGTGCTATAGTGCATTTCTGACATCAACCTCGCACTAACAAAATACTGCCACAATCGAGCCATTGGTGTCAAACAAGTTCCCTTAATGGTCTTCTTTTGTTTCTTTGACATTGCCCAAGTTGCATCCGGTTTTGCAATGACCGGAAGAATGATATTATCCTAAAACCGTGACGTCCTAAACCTTGTGTACTCATCCTGATCAATCGTAGGCAGGGTATAAAACTTATTGATCACGTCTTTCGTAAACGGCACATTAACCCCTCTCACAAATGCAGTACCCTCCTCACAATTTAGGAGGTTGGCATAAAACTCCCTTACTAGCGGCTCTACAGCCGGCTGTGCAGGAGCACTCATAAACAGTTCCCACTGTCGCCCTCGACTCCAGTCCAAAGCCTGACTTGCTGTTAATCCGCGCTCACGAATAAAGCCCTTATCTTTTCTTTGGATAGCTCTTTGATATCGTTTCCGGGCCTCCTCACTCACGAAGCGATTGTCCACTTTCTTTCCTTTTCCCTTGCCCTTTGATGGTACCTTGACTTTGGGTGCCATTTTCTATAATTCAACTCACAGCGCAACCCAAAAATTCAAGCCTAGGTTCCGCACAACAACCAATTCAAACCTGAAAAAGAAAATTGACAACACTTCCAAAAATTTGCACTTCAACCCCCAAACTACAAATTTTTCCACAATGAACCAAACACTTCAAAATTGAAAGCCCACACTCCTCAATATCACACAACACACACACATCCTTCCTCAAACAAAATAAAAGGCACAATTACCAAAAATTCGCAAATCCACCAACAATCCACAAATTTCAAATCCACAAATTAAAACTCGAAATTTTTGAGAAACAGTCTTAGAGAATGTGAAATCTTACCCAAAGTAAGGAGCACTTGCCACCAATTGAGCCAAAATCAACCTAGAATGCAAAACCCCCAAATCGTTGAACTAAAAAATTTTCGTCACTTTTCGCAAAAATTTGTGTTGAAATGCGTTGGGTTGGTGTTTAGGCAAGTTAAGGAGTGAGAAATTTTGTTTGGAAATCATTGGGGAGGCTCTGGATTGACGTTTGAATTTTTTTTTCTCTGAAATGGGTTTGAGCATTTGCGTTAAAAATGAAAAACGAAAGTGGGTATTTATATAAAACCGTCTTCGCCGCAACGAAGTTCTTCATTCATAGAACCCTAATTTCAAAACCCAGGTTTGGCCGCGGTGAATAATAATACTTTGCCGAGGTGAAAACTTACCATGGCTACTCGCCCCGGCGAGGAAAAACCTTAGCCGCGCGAAGAAAAATTATTCGCCGGGGCGAAAACTTACAAGAGCTGCAACAATTTTCAGGGTGCTTCACCCCGACGAAGAAACATCTTCGTCGCGGCAAAGTCTGGGACTTTTAAATTTTGTTTTCATACGATGTGCTTCGCCGCGACGAGGAATACTTCTTCGCCCCGGCGAAGTCTGGAGCATTTTCTTTCCTTGCATTAGCTGAACACTTCACCTGAAACACCCAAAAACATACAAATTATAAATCATTCAAACTCATAAGAAAATCAAACGCATTCAAACACAAAGAAATGAAAAATAGAAAAAAAAATGAAAACACTTGGGTTGCCTCCCAAGAAGCGCTTGTTTATAGTCGATAAGCTCGACTCTCTCGGTTTTTCACATTAGTCTGGATTATCCAAGTACATCACATCCCGAAATTTTCCCTTGTGCTCGAGCTTCTTTCACTGATGATCTTTTTCACACAGGGTCCTTGTTGAGAGTTTTACCACCCATTTCCATCCCTTGGTCATTACTTTGGTGGTTCGACTCTTCTCACCGACTGCTTTTCGTTTTCTTGACTTTCCCTCACCCTTTTTGAGCTGAGATATCTGTTCCTTGTGAAAGCACAATCTCGATTGTGGCTTATCTCAGAATTTCGTGCAACCCCTTCCGTTATGGTCCTCACTCTCGAACTGATTCGGTTTGACAATGTAGCTCTTAATTTCCACCTTAGGATTGTTTAGTTGGAAGTTTTCAATCTTTGCCTGGTCCACCACATCAATTTTTAAACATGACTCTTGTTTAGGTGGAGCTCTCGTTGATTCAAGGACATTAAATGTTATTTCTTCATCTTGCATCCTCATGATCAACTTCCCTTCTTGAACGTCGATTAAAGCTCTTCCGATCACCAGAAATGGTGGTCCCAGGATAAGAGGAATCTCTTTGTCTTCTTCCATATCCAAAACAAAGAAATCCGCAGGAAAAATAAACTTGTCCACCTTAATCAACACATCCTCCACAATGCCCCTCAGATGCTTCATTGATCGATCTGTAAGTTGCAAGCATATGGTTGTCGACTTCACTTCACCAATTCCTAATTTCCTAAAAACAGAAAAAGGCATAAGGTTAATGCTAGCACTGTTGGAGTAGGTGCCCTAGAGCCAATCAATTATTGTGGAATTGACTCTTTGTAATAATGTTCATTAATCAATAAAAGGCATTTTATACTATATCGCGTAAATCATTATTATTACAATATGTATTGATATATGTCCTTAGAATGGTAGAACCGTGACGAGGGTATCAAGTATTTCAAATCTTGATAGTGAGAACCCTATGAGCACATATGGTGGCCATTCTAGAAATGTTCGTAGCCCTAGTATTATTCTGAAGTAAGGGCACAGATAATACAGTAAGGCTATCATAGTGTTGAACGACTCTGTCGAAAGGCAGTGACTGATCTCACTTGTCAAGGTTGTTTGGTGACAGCCTGGTGCAACACATGGGTGCTCAAGTTCACTAGACTGACCCACCAGAGGATTCCTTATGGATGGTAACCCCAGTGTCTATGGAACAAATCCTCTAACGAATGGTGGTGCATGTAATCCTTAGACTTGAGATCATTGGAGCGCCTTATGCACCGATTGGTGTAGTTTGACACTAGCCTAACACAGTTCTTTTCAGAGTTGTCAATATAGTGGTGATTAGCTGCATCAAGGAGTGTATCAAGACTATGGTGGATTGACAGAGGATTCATCACTCCCGGTTATGGGAGAAGTTATCTCACGGCATAATTCAGTATATGGCAATGACGTTAAAACTGCGGTCACAGTGAGATTGAGTTGTTGCTCTATCCAGTTTATAATACGGGTCATTAGTCCAGAAATGGAGTACCTAATATCGAGAGTAACTGAAGGTTGGCACTATTTCTATGCCTTCGTCTCGTCGAGATAACGTATGATGAAAGGATCGAATTGCACGGTAACCATATTGTTGACAGGTAGCTACTTTGCTAAATCCGAATCTATCGGGTGGCCATGATGCCTTGCTAGGGGCCAATCTTGGTCTGTGTATTAGTGAGACGATTAATTGGTTTTAATCGCGATACTATACACTGCCGATATGATGAGGAGCCTATGGGTCACACACATAGAAGATAATTTAAGATCCAAGAAGAAAGAAGGGCGTTTTTGTCTTTTAAGGCGAAAGGGTATTTTGGTAATTTCACAGTGCAATTAAATTTGAAAGGTCTTAGCCTTTATTTAATTTTTTTAAAAATTAAATAAGTAAAATTACGTTTAAATGTGTGTTCGTACATATTTAAATATATTATCATTATTGTTAAATGTTAATATATATTAATTGATTTTAATTGAGATAATGATGGAAAAATAAAATATTAAATTGGGAGTGTTTGGCAACATGGGGCGTTTGGGTTGGAGCCCAAGCCTATTCCGTATGGGATTAGCGCAAATTGATTAACTATAAAAAGAAAAGTGTGTGTGTTAATTAATGAATTAATCGATTTCTTTTGAAATTAAAACACACACAGCCCCTCTCCTTCTCTCCCACGGCAGCAACACCTTTTTGGCCTAAAAATAAATTCAATTGATTTGCTTTCTTCTTAATCTTGAAGCCAAAGAGGATCTAGCAAATCCCTCTTTGGTTCTTTCGAGATTGTCTTCGTGTGGACTACGTGGGTTCGATCCTACACTTGGATTGGTAGCAAAACATTTGTTGATAAATTTGGAGGAGCCTTCAACATGCGTTTGTTTTCTTTAAACTTAGATTTATGTTCTGCAGATTTTATTTTAATATGAATTGTAAAATTATACCCTTGATCTTGGCGCATGTAAACGATCTCTATATTATATTTGTTTTGCTTCTGCTGCGTATATGGGACCATTTACTAACAAGCACCTAGGTGACATAAAACTCAATCAAAGGTGATATCTCCTATAGTGCAAGGAATAGTAAAACTCCCTGGATCTTTGAGTTTCGGGGGCAACTTCTTTTGGAGAATTGCACTGCACTCCTCTGTAAGCATCACCGTTTCCTCATCTTCTAACTTCCTTTTGTTCGATAGGATTTCCTTAAGGAACTTCGCGTAGCTCGGCATTTGCTGCAATGCATCTGCAAAAGGAATGTTAATATGCAATTTCTTAAAAACATCGAGAAATTTAATGGACTGCTTATCCTGGTTTTCTTTTCTGAGTCTTTGCGGAAAAGGCACGGGTGGCGTGTGATGTGCCAACTCTGGTGGTATCTCGGGGAATGGCAATTTCTCTTTCTTTTTCTTTTGCCTCTCCTCCTGCTTCTGTTCGCCTTTCCTAAGGCTGGGTGGTTTCTCTTCAGCAATGATTTCTTCATCAACTTCCTCATCAGATTCTTCATTTTTCTTTGATGGATTTTCCTCTTTCCTTGATTTTTCCACCTCTTCTAAAACTGTCCCACTTCTCAACGAAATTGCATTTACTTGCTCACGTGGGTTAGTCAGTGTGTTGCTTGGTAAAGACCCTTGTGGTCTCTCATTTAGCTTCTCGGCCAATTGCCCCATCTGTACCTCAAGATTCCGAATGGACGCCCCTTGATTTCTGAAATTCGTCCTCGTCTCATTTATAAAACCTGTGGTCTCTTGCATGAACTTCCCAAACATGTCCTCCAACTTTGTCACTCTAGGATCTCCCGGTTGATTATTCACCCCTGGTTGGTTATTTGGCAATGTCGTTTGGTTCCATTGATTATTTTGTTGGTTCTGATTGCCCCAAGCTAGATTTGGATGATTTCTCCACCCCGGATTGTATGTGTTGGAGTACGGGTTGTTTGGTTGCCTCTGATTTCCTGCCAAGTAGTTCAGTTGCTCCAATGATGAAGCTGATGAAGCAAATGTGTTCCCCACTTGACACTCGCTGCTCACATGGTTTCCTGCACAAAAATCACAAGTTAGTTGAGGTGCTTGAATAGAGTTTACCTGCATACTTCCCAACTGTTTCTGAAGTGCCGTGAGTTGGGCTGAGATGGCTGTGAAGGCATCAACTTCATGAAGACCCGTAGATTTTCTTGTTATTGCTCTCTCATTTGGTCTGTTATAGTTGTTGCTTGCCAAAACCTCAAGCAACTCATAAGCCTCCTCTGGTTGTCTTATTCTGCAAAGCTCCTCTCGATGCTGCATCCACCATGGTTTGCACGTTACCCATTAATCCATTGTAGAATGTTTGGACTTGAAGCCAAACTGGCAACCATGGTGTGGACATTCCTCATCAATTCCTTGTACCTCTCCCAATCTCATACAATGACTCGGATTCATCTTTGTAGAATGATGTATATCATTTCTCAGTTTTGTGATTTTGTTGGAGGAAAGAACTTGGTCAGGAACTCTGTACTAGATCATTTCATGTTAGATAGTTCCCGATGGTAGTGCCATTAACCACCCCTTTGCTTTATCCCCCAGAGAATGGAATAAACTCAACGTAATGGCGTCATTTGACACTCCGTCAACTTGAAGGGTGTCACAAATTTCCAAGAGTTCACAATATGCTGATTCGGATCTTCTTCAAATCACCATTAAAACTTACGATTTTAGATCATCTGGTGATTGCCGGCTAATCTCAAAGTTGTTGGCTTGCACCCTAGGCCTATGTAATACTCGACCCACTGCCATTAACCGTGGGAACTGAGAATTCCCTGTGTCTGTTTTCTGGTTTTGCCATTTCAACAGCTATTATTCCGTTTCAACCACTATTCCTTCTTTAGTTTCTCTCTCTCTAAGTCATCGACGGTTCTCTAATCCAGATCAACAAACCACTGGCTGAGTCTCGCTCTTCGCATAAACTGCACAGAATTAACGAAGAAAGTGAGATACAAACCAACTGCATAGAATAACGAGAAGAAAGTGAGATCACAAAATAACTGAAATTGAAAACAAAAATTAAAACTTCAATCTAGCTAACTATAGAAAAACTCAATGTTAACTTAAAACTCTATCCCTGGCAACGGCGCCAAAAACTTGATTCGTTTCCTACAACATGCAAATGTAGCAAGTATACTAGTCGCACAAGTAATAGAGTGATGAGTAAGTATCGTTCCCACGAGGATTGTGCTAAGCACTAAGTTTTCTACATTTTCAAGTTGAAGCAATTGAATTCTTTGGATTAAAGGGAGCAATTTAAACTATAACTAAACAAAATTTACTAAAATAAAAGTAAACTAAGAAAGCAAGATTTAAAATATGGATAAAATCAATTCAATAAACGGTAAGGTTTGACTTCATTCGGACTCTATGGGTTAAACCTTAAGAATTAAGCTAAATTCATATTCACATGCATTGATTGTAAATCGAACTCTCTAAGGTGTCCAACATACCTTCTCAGGCTATGTTTTCCTACTCTTCCCTATTGACCTTCCGCACCCAACAAATGAAAGCTAATAAATCTAAGTCATTAAGCACAAGAATCCTAGATTGATTTCATTGGTTCTTGAATCTATCTCTAGCATCCATAATACAATGGTGGATTACCCAAGAAGCTTAACATGAATTATCTCCAATTCATCATGTTCATAGATAAAAACAATAAGTAACAGAATAATCACACAATCAAAGCAAATCATAGAAATTAAAATCATCAACTCTCTAAACCATTAGAATCCGAACTACATCAAACCCTAACCCAAAATAGGTTAGTTCATGGCTAATCAATAAAAAATTAAAAGAAACGAAAAATTCCAAGTTCAACATCATGGAAACAAGAGAAAAGGAAAAGAATCTCCCCAATTGACGAATCCATTGGTTTCACCTTGAATCTTCACACTTTGTTTAATCCAAAATCATCAAAATAAATCTAAGAAAATGTAAAAATTGTCTGTCTATCTCCCGAACGCCCTAGTAAAAAGAGTAAGTATTTCTTTTATACCTCCCCTAAATCCTAAAACTAGCCTAAAAATGAAACTGTACGTTTTACAAAAACTGGAGAATGCAGACTTCGCCGCGCGCGACAAAGGAGCTGAATCGTGTGTGTGACTGTCATTTCACGCGGCGAAGTTCCTGAAGAATTCTGAAATTACAAAATTGCCCTCCGCTTGCTTCAAGGTCCAGAAACTCCAAAATCTGTTTATTCGTCAAAATGTCCATTTTAACCTGAAACATGAAATGTAAGGAATTAAATAGCACAGAAAAAAAAATAAACTAAGAAGTATCGAAAATCCGGCCTAAAAGCTTAAATAAACTAGTATAATCCTGGATTATCAGTGCTACAAGACTTTAGGCCAAGGCAAAAACACTGCATGCCACATCTCCAACAAAATTTTCTTAAGGAAAGGTACATCTCAAACTCCATACAAGTTGTAGAAAGGTAAGAGCCAAATCTCTCGTACTTGCATGTTTTTGGTTGCAAGTGCTATGTCTTGAATGATAAAGATCATTTAGGGAAATTTGATGCTAAAAGTGGTGAAGGAGTCTTCCTTGGGTATTCATAAAACAGTAGGGCAATAGAGTTTTTAATATGAGAATAGAAGATAAATGAATCTTTAATGTGGTTTTCTCGGATTCAGAACAATACGCATAGTTTTACAAGAATATGAAATTGATGATATTTGCTGCTCCTACTAAGGTAACCATAGATCCTAACGAAGTGTCCACCGTGACTCCTTCTGGAACAAAATCCCAAGATGAGGTGACCACCCTAGAACTTGAAGTGAGCACCACTGCTACTCAACAGGGGTCTGTCTCTCAAAGACAAGAACTTGACTGGTAGTTGATCTTGTTAGAGTAGGTGCCCTAGAGCCAATCAATTATTGTAAAATGACTCTGTAATAGATGTTTATTTATCATAAAAGGCATATTCTTCTATATCGTGTATGTAAGATATATGTCCTTAGGTGGGATAGAACCATGACAAGGGTATCAAGTGTTTCAAATCTTGATAGTGAGAACCCTATGATACATATGGTGGCATTCTAGAAATCTCCTAGCCCCAGTATTTTCTGACCAAGGACACAGATATATGGTAAGGCTATCAAAGTGTTGAACGACCTGTCGAAAGGCAGTGACTGATCTCACTTGTCAAGGTATTTTGTCGACAACTTGGTGCAACGCATGGGTGCTTACTAGAGGCAAGTTCATTGGACAGACCCACCAAAGGATTCCATATGGATGGTAACCCTAGTGTCTATGGAATAAATCCTTAAGGATGGTGGTGCATGTGATCCTTAGAATGAGATCACCGGAGCGCCTTGTGCACCAATTGTGTAGTTTGACACTTGGCTACATTGAGAAATGTATTGAGACTAGGTGGATCGACAAAGGATTATCACTCTGGGTACGGGAGAAGTTATCTCACTGGGTAATCAGTAAATGGCATGACACTAAATCTATGGCCACATGTAACGCCCACTTGAGGTACGTAGTATTGTTTCTCTTTGCTCTTATTTGAGTTGGTTTTCTCGGTAATATTGTTTGGTTGACCTTTGATTGAGTGTTGGTTGAATACTTGCCTGATATTGGCTGAAAATAGAAGAAGTTCAGTGTCCATGCTTCGCCGTGGCGAAGATTCAGTGTTCCATGCTTGCAGGGCGAAGAAGAATCATCGCCGCGGCGAAGAGGTGTTGAAGCTACGGGAAACATACTGGACAGTTTCGCCGCGGCGACAGGCCGACCAAAATGTTTGTTAAGTTTTAGATAATTTTTCCCTAAGGGTAATTTGACCATTTACCCTAATTAGGGAAAAGTGGAGAGTAAAATGTAAGGAATTCATGGAGAATATGTTGATATGGGGGGTGTGTTTGTAATGAATCAAAGATATAGATAGAATTCCCAAAGAAGACTAAGGGCAAATGGGAATGCTTGTGTATAAATTTCTTAAAGGAATTAAGACATTGCAAACCCCTCATTCTTATTCTCCAACGCCACTCTCCTTCTTCTGCTTCCTCTCAACTTCTCTTTCTTTTGTCAAAGGAGTTTTAAAGGGCTTGGATTGGATTTGGGGTAGAAAATCAAACCTAAGGCATCCTAAGGTAAGGATTCTTGCTTTGGTTGTGAAGCTTTGGAGTTTAGGATATACTGAATATTGAGGGTTTTTGTTCTTTTGTTAAGAGTAGAGAAAAGTCAAGCAAACCAAGTGAAGGAAGAGTTAGTGAATCTCTCCATAACAAGGTATAACGCCAACCCAAGTTGAGATTTGGGAATTTTTTGATTAGGGTTTTGATAGCACTTATGTGTGTATTATATACATGTTATATGCCATGTATTGAGGCTTAAATAGAGATTTCTAGTGCTTTGTGATTTGTTTATACCTTTCAAATATAAGAAGTGAGTTGTGGGTTGGAAGGTAGATTGAGATGGAATTGAAGGGGTGTGTGGAACCCTTTTGGAAGTGTCTTTCTTTGGCAGGTTATGTGGATATGTGAGGGGGTTTCTCCCATTTTGGATGGTTAGAGAAAGATTTAGAATATTGTTATAGTAGAGTTTTAGATGCACTGAGTTGTTTGATGAAATGCCTAATAGAGGGTTGAGTATGAGTAGTGAGCCTAATTCTTGCAACATTGCATGTTGGTATTTCATAAGTGCAATAATGGAGATGAACCATCCATATGCATTATTTATGCATTGAGAAGTGACCTAAGAAAGAGTAGGGAAACTTTGTGTATGCACTTGCTCTACTGAGTAGAGAACTTGGTGGATGCAACTACTCTAAGGTAGAGAGAATGAGAAGTGCTAGAGTAGAGTGAATGAGAAGAGTAGTAGAAATGGGTTGATGCTTTTGATCATCACCTGACAGTTATGAGAATCGGGGTTGACGCTTTGTGATCACCACCCGAGTAGCCATTAGAAATGGGTTGATGCTGTGTATCATCACCCGATAAGTATTGAAAAGGGTGGATGCTTTGTGAACCACCTGGTGTAGTTGTTAGAGAAGGGGTTGTGCTTTTGTGATCATCATCGACATTTATTAGAAGTGGATTGATGCTTTGTGATCATCACCCGACAGTGATTAGAGACGGGTTAATGCTTGGTGATTGTTACCCGAAAGTATGAGGAACGGGTAGGTGCTAGGTGGTCTCCACCCGATAGTTACGAAAACTGAGTAGGTGTTTCGTGATCCCCACTCGATAGTCACTAAGAACGGGTTGGTACTGTGTGAATTCCACCTGATAGTCATGGAGAGTGAGATGGTGCTTGTGTGAACGCCATCCGGCCGTACCTCTGGTAAGATGAGGCCATGACGTTTAGTAGAAATAGAAATAGAAACAGAAACGGTGTAAGGAATAATAAGAGTATACTACGGGGACAGAAAGATAGAGGGTGTTACTTACTGAGCATTATTTTGTGCACCCCGTATTTTTCCTTTGTGGAGGAGGATCTAGGTGTTGATGCAATCGGAGGGGCGTCGGCAAGCGAGGAGCAATAGCTACACTGTTCCCTGTTTTTGTCTTTTAAAATGATTTTTGTAAACATACCTTTGTATATAAAAGACATATGACTATAATGAAAAGAAAGTTTTTGGGCCCAATTTTCTATTGTATTATGCATGCGATTGTATTAGCTTACAGCAGTGTTCACACCACAGTGGGATTGAGTTGATGGTCAATCCAATTTAATATCCTGTCATTGGTCCAAAACCGAATACAAAAAATGTCGAGGATATATGAAGTTGACAATATTTTTGTACCTCAGTCTCGATGATATAACAGTGATGAAAAGATTTGATTGCACGGTAACAAACCATGACAGGCTGCGGTTTCGCTGAATCCGAATCTATCGGGTGGCCATGATTGCCTGCTAGGGGCTAATCTTGGTTGTGTGTAGTGAGACGATTAAGTAGTGTTAATCGCGTAATACTCACTGCGATTGATAAGGACCTACGGGTCACACACGAAGATAATTATGAATCAATTTGTGAGAAGGGTTTTTATCTTCAAAGCGAAAGGGTATTTTAGTAATCTCATAGTGCAATTAATTTGTTGAGGTTGTTGTCTTTGTATTAATTTTAATATTAAAATTAAATTAGTGAGATTAAATTTAAATATATCTATGTATATATTTAAATGAATTATTATTATTAATTGAATGTTAAATGTATTATTATATTTAATTGATTTTAATTATAATAATAATTAATAAAAATACCATAAAGGGTGTGTTTAGTTGCCAGGGTGGGAACTAGGGTTGGAGCCCATGGCTATTCTTAAGTGGAATAGGGTTTTAATTGTTGCACTATATAAGTGTAACTTAAAATTAAAACATAAAAAGAATTTATTCATTCAATTAAAACCCTAGCCACCCTATCTCTCTCTCTCAAGAAGAAAACTTTTTTTGTTCTTCTTTCTTGATTCTTGAAGCCCTAGATTGTTCTAGCAAAATAATTAAGGGTTCTACGGATTATCTTCGTGTGGACTTCCGTGAGTGCGATCCTACTTTGGATCGATAGGCGAAAAATATATGAACAGTAACCACGAACAATAAAAGCGAATAGTAACCATGAACAGTGCCGTGAATAGTACCATGAATAATGTTCCTGTCCGAACAAATGTACGTAAGTATTCTAATCCTTGAATGGATTTACTTTATACAGATTTTTTTGTTTATAAACATGTAAACGGTATAATCTATACTCGGATATGGGCAAAGAAAGGTAATTGATTTACCGATTGAATTTTGTTTTCTGTTACGTATGGTAGATCAATTACTAACAGTGGTATCAGAGCCTTGGGTATTAGATTATATTGTTTAATTATGTTTGATAACATGTATATTTGTTTGATAACATGTTATTGCATGATTTGAAGTGTTTTTTTTTTTTTTTTTAATTCTGGAAAAATTATGTATGTTGAATGTCTTAATTAATCAATTGATTAAATAATGTGTTGATTGAATGTGTATTGGTTGGTTGGCATCCTGGTCGAATGTTTAAGCATTCGATTGATTTTGATATGTGTCATTATGTGAAAAATTGCAAAAGACATTATTGTGCCTGATTCACTGTTTTGCAGCGTTAGTCACGGCGAAATAACACTTCACCGCGGCATAAAACTCTCTGGAACAATCTGTGTTTTTTGGAAGTTCACAGTTGCTGCGGCAAAATAAAACTTCGTCGCAACGACCATGTGTGCATGAACTTCGTCAGGGCGAAGAATTTCTTTGTTGCGACAAGAAACCTACTATTCCATTTTTGCTTTCCGTTTTTCGTACAAGGGCTAAATTATAGTTTTTTGAACCTTTAAAGCCAATATTCATTCTGCACGTTTAAGATGGTAACTTGATAATTCAACCCACCCAATTCAAGAATTGATTGTTTTTGAATGTATGCAATGTTCTTGTTTGATAATTGCATGGTGCCTGCTACATGAGCCTTAGACCTATTGTTTATTGTTTATTGGGTTTGTTTGTAATTTTTATAAACAAATAGGACCTGTGTGTCCTGCCTCTCTCTCTCTTAAATCTCCATGTATTTCTTCTCCTTATCTCACTCCCCTCGTATGTAATGCGAGGTTTCTATTTTATTGATGTAAATTAGAATATGTTTTTATTATAAAATTATTTGTAATGATCGTGAAGAAGAAACGAAGGAGCTATGAAGAGGAATGACTTGAAGACCCAAGATTAACTTTTAAACCCTAGGTTGACCTACCGATTCCTCTAGGCTCGAGGAAATCAGTTTTAATGGGCCATGTACCGGGACGTTTAATTTTTTGTTTAGAATGCATGCTAAGGTTGAATGTTCAATAACATGCCAAACAATGTCATTCTAACAAAGATAATAATCTGGTGAGACATTAAATAGAAACCCTTAAATATGGCTACATTGAGAAATGTGATTGAGACATCTGGTGGATCGACAAAGGATTATCACTCTTGGGTACGGAGAGAAGTTATCTCACTGGGTGAATTCAGTAAATGGCAATGACACTAAATCTATGGCACATGTAACGCCCCACTTGAGTACGTAGTTATTGTTCTTCTTTTGCTCTTATTTGAGTTGGTTTCTCGGTAATATTGTTTGGTTGACCTTGATTGAGTGTTGTGTTGAATACTTGCCTGAGATTGGCTGAAAATAGAAGAAGTTCAGTGTTCCATGCTTCGCCGTGGCGAAGATTCAGTGTTCCATGCTCGCCAGGGCGAAGAAGAATCATCGCCGGGCGAAGAGGTGTTGAAGCTACGGGAAAACACTGGACAGTTTGCCCGCGGCGACAGGCCGACGACCAAAATGTTTGTTAAGTTTTAGATAATTCTTCCCTAAGGGTAATTTGACCATTCTACCCCTAATTAGCGGAAAAGTGGAGAGTAAATGTAAGGAATTTTCATGGAGAATATGTTGATATGGGGTGGTGTTGTAATGAATAAAAAGATATGATAGAATTCCCAAAAGAAGACTAAGGGCAAAATGGGAATGCTGTGTATAAATTTCATTAAAAGGAATTAAGACATTGCAAACCCCTCATTCTTATTCTCCAACGCACTCTCCTCCTTGCTTCTCTCAACTCCTTTCTTTGATCAAGGAGTTTTTAAAGGGCTTTTGGAGTGATTTGGGGTAGAAAATCAACCTAAGGCATCCTAAGGTAAGGATTCTTGCTTTGGTTGTGAGCTTGTGAGTTTTAGGATATACTGAATATTGAGGGTTTTTGTTCTTTTGTTTAAGAGTAGAGAAAAAGTCAAGCAAACCAAGTGAAAGGAAAGAGTTAGGGAAATCTCTCCATAACCAGGTAAGTAAACGCCAACCCAAGTTGAGATTTGGGAATTCTGTTAGGGTTTTGATAGCACTTATGGATGGTGTTTATAAAGTTATATGCCATGTATTGAGGCTTAAATAAGATTTCTAGTGCTTTGTGATTGTTATACCTTTCAAATATAAGAAGTGAGTGTGGTTGGAAAGGTAGATTGAGATGGAATGAAGGGGTGTGTGGAACCCTTTGGTAAGTTGCTTTCTTTGCAGGTTTGTGGATATGTGAGGGGGTTTCTCTCCCATTTGGATGGTTAGAGAAAGATTAGAATTATTGTTATAGTAGAGTTTATGATGCACTTGAGTTGTTTGATGAAATGCAATAGAGGGTTGGTATGAGTAGTGAGCCTAATTCTTGCAACATTGCATGTTGGTATTCATAAGTGCAATAATGGAGATGAACCATCCATATGCATTATTTTATGCATTGAGAAGTGCCTGACAGAAAGAGTAGGAAACTTTGTGTATGCACTTGCTCTATGAGTAGAGAACTTGGTGGATGCAAAATACTCTAAGGGTAGAGAGAATGAGAGTGCTAGAGTAGAGTGAATGAGAAGAGTAGTAGAGAAATGGGTTGATGCTTTGTGATCATCACCTGACAGTTATGAGAATCGGGTTGACGCTTTGTGATCACCACCCGAGTAGCCATTAGAAATGGGTTGATGCTTGTGATCATCACCCGATAAGTATTCGAAAGGTGGATGCTTTGTGACCACCACCTGGTTAGTTGTTAGAGAAGGGGTTGATGCTTTGTGATCAATCATCCGACATTTATTAGAAGTGGATTGATGCTTTTGTGATCATCCACCGACAGTGATTAGAGGGGTTAATGCTTGGTGATTGTTACCCGAAAGTCATGAGGAACGGGTAGGTGCAGGTGGTCTCCACCCGATAGTTACGAAAATGAGTAGGGGTTTGTGATCCCCACTCGATAGTCACTATAGAAACGGTTGGTACTGTGTGAATTCCACTGATAGTCATGGAGAGTGAGATGGTGCTGTGTGAACGCCATCGGCCGTACCTCTGGTAATGATGAGGCCATGACGTTAGTAGAAATAGAAATAGAAACAGAAACGGTGTAAGGAAATAATAAGAGTAATACATACGGGACCGACAGATAGAGGGTTTTTACTTACTGAGCATTATTTGTGCTCACCCCGTTATTTTTCCTTGTGGATGCAGGATCTAGGTGTTGATGAATCGGAGGGGGCGTCGGCAAGCGAGGAGCAATAGCTACACGTTTCCCTTTTTGTCTTTAAAATGAATTTTGTAAACAATACTCTTTGTATATAAAAGACATATGACTTCTATAATGAAAAGAAAGTTTTTGGGCCCAATTTTCTATTGTTATTATGCATGCATGTATTAGCTTACAGCAGTGTCACACCACAGTGGGATTGAGGTGATGGTCAATCCAATTTAATATTCCTGTCATGGTCCAATAACGAATACAAAACATGTCGAGGATATATGAAGTTGACAAATTTTTGTACCTCAGTCTCGATGATATAACAGTGATGAAAAGGTAGATTGCACGGAACCAAACCATGACAGGTGCGGTTTCGTGAATCCGAATCTATCGGGTGGCCATGATTGCTTGCTAGGGGCATCTTGGTCTGTTGTTAGGGAGACGATAAGTAGTGTTAATCGCGATACTAACCTGGATATGATAAGGACCCAGGGTCACACACGAAGAAGTATGAATCAATTTGTGAGAAGGGTATTTTCATCTTTCAAGACGAAAGGGTTTTTAGTATCTCATAGTGCAATTAAATTTGTTGGGTTGTTGTCTGTATTATTTAATATTAAAATTAATTAGTGAGATTAAATTAAATATATCTAGTATATATTTAAATGAATTATTATTATAATTGAAGTTAAATGTATTATTTATATTAATGATTTTAATTATAAATAATAATAATTAAAATACCATAAAGGGTTGGTTTAGTTGCTCCAAGTTCAACATCATGGAAACAAGAGAAAAGGAAAAGAATCTCCCCAATTGACGAATCCATTGGTTTCACCTTGAATCTTCACACTTTGTTTAATCCAAAATCACTCAAAAATAAATCTAAGAAAATGTAAAAATTGCTGTCTATCTCTCCACGAACGCCCTAGTAAAAAGAGTAAGTATTTCTTTTATACCTCCCCTAAAATCCTAAAACTTAGCCTAAAAATGAAACTGTACGTTTTACAAAAACTGGAGAATGCAGACTTCGCCGCGGCGACAAAGGAGCTGAATCTGGTGTGTGACTGGCTCATTTCACCGCGGCGAAGTTTCCTGAAGAATTCTGAAATTACAAAATTGCCCTCCGCTTGCTTCTAAGTCCAGAAACTCCAAATCTGTCTTTATTCGCTCAAAATGTCCATTTTAACCTGAAACATGAAATGTAAGGAATTAAATAGCAATTCAGGAAAAAATAAACTAAGAAGTATCGAAAATCCGGCCTAAAAGCTTAAATAAACTAGTATAATCCTCGGATTATCAGTTGCCTACAAGACTTTAGGCCAAGGCAATAAACACTGCATGCCACATCTCCAACAAAATTTTCTTAAGGAAAGGTACATCTCAAACTCCATACAAGTTGTAGAAAGGTAAGAAGCCAAATCTCTCGTACTTGCATGTTTTTGGTTGCAAGTGCTATGTCTTGAATGATAAAGATCATTTAGGGAAATTTGATGCTAAAAGTGGTGAAGGAGTCTTCCTTGGGTATTCATAAAACAGTAGGGCATATAGAGTTTTTAATATGAGAATAGAACGTATAATTGAATCTTTTAATGTGGTTTTCTCGGATTCAGAACATTACGCATAGTTTTTACAAGAATATGAAATTGATGATATGATTGCTCCTACTAAGGTAACCATAGATCCTAACGAAGTGTCCACCGTGACTCCTTCTGGAACAAAATCCCAAGATGAGGTGACCACCCTAGAACTTGAAGTGAGCACCACTGCTACTCAACAGGGGTCTGTCTCTCAAAGACAAGAACTTGACTTGGTAGTTGATCTTGTTAGAGTAGGTGCCCTAGAGCCAATCAATTATTGTAAAATTGACTCTGTAATAGATGTTTATTTATCAATAAAAGGCATATTCTTCTATATCGTGTATGTAATGATATATGTCCTTAGGATGGTAGAACCATGACAAGGGTATCAAGTGTTTCAAATCTTGATAGTGAGAACCCTATGATCACATATGGTGGCCATTCTAGAAATCTCCTAGCCCCAGTATTATTCTGACCAAGGACACAGATAATATGGTAAGGCTATCAAAGTGTTGAACGACCCTGTCGAAAGGCAGTGACTGATCTCACTTGTCAAGGTTATTTGTCGACAACTTGGTGCAACGCATGGGTGCTTACTAGAGGCAAGTTCATTGGACAGACCCACCAAAGGATTCCATATGGATGGTAACCCTAGTGTCTATGGAATAAATCCTTTAACGGATGGTGGTGCATGTGATCCTTAGACTTGAGATCACCGGAGCGCCTTGTGCACCAATTGGTGTAGTTTGACACTAGCCCAATGTAGTTCCTCGTCTTTGACTGAGACATTGTAATCGATCTGATACGGATGCGTGTGGTTCATATGGTGTATAAGTACGAGACTAATCATGTTCGTATTAATAAAGCCGTATTTGGTATGGTTGTTCATAGCGGAAACGAACGATGGTAAGAGGGGATCCATTGACTCGGAAATATAGGATCGGGGTGTACGCTGACTCCATCCGGATTTGAGTTCCTAGACGGATGTTGATAAATGTCGAAAATCAGAATCTCTCGCCAGAGTCTATATTAGTCACACAAAAGCAAGTTTGTGATGACGAGTTCGGATATATTGATCGACGATTCGGTAGAAGATCGAGTTTAGGATTTGACATTCCATGAATCCTGGTTGATCAGGATATTTCAATGGAGGGACTTTACTTGCATGGTACGTACTATGATGTGAAATGGGTTGATGAAGTATTTCTTCACGTGGTTTAGGGACTATGGCACATTGCTAGATGTTTTCCATAGTCGTGGGCCTCCGGATAAGTTTCTGGATTCATCCAGAACTGGCTCACGGCTAATCCACGGTGGACCTACATGGTCACAACAATAGCCTTGAGAGTTAGAGAATTAAGAGAGAGAGAAATGATTATCCGAAAAGGGCTAACACCTTCCGAAGGTAATGACGAGATTTCTATGGTAATAGTTACATAGAAAATTGTTGTGACATTTTAAGGGTTAAAATGGTCAAGCAATATTAATATATTTAATTATTATATCTTAAAGTGTTAAGATTTTTTAGATGAACGAAAATAACCTTTTAATAGTTAAAGGGTAAAAGGGTAAATTTATGGGTTGTTAATGTAAACTAGTTTAGTCTACATAGGCCCTTGAATATATTGATATCAAAGCATGAATAAAAATTCGTGGGTCCCTTTGAAAATAGATTTATGGGCTTGGAAGTGAAAAACAATAATTGCAAAATTGCCCAAGTATATATAAATGCGAAAGATTGCATTTTAGTTCATTATTCACATAGTTCACTCAAAGCAAACTAAAAAGCTCTCTCCCTAGCCACACATCTCTAACTCTCTCAAGGTGGTGTTAAAGTGTGGAGGTCTCATTATTTTGAGTCTAATCTTCATCAATCTGAAGCAAAGGAGTAGGTATACTCTTTTTCCAAGCTTTGTTTGAAAACCGTTTTGAAATCATCCTTTCATGCTTTCATTCTTCTTTTCCACCACTCTTCATGCATGTTGTTCTTACATGAGTGTATGTGGCGACATGTAGTGTCCACTCATGATACTGGGAATCACAGTTGAGGACGATGGCTAGGCCGTTGGATTGTGTGATTGGCTTTTTGGCTTACTTACATTTGAGGTTGGTAGTGGGAGCTATCAACTGGGTGTGTATTAAGTTTGTTGGCCTATCTAATCAACATTTTGGCTTGTTCGCCACAGCGAAGGTTTGAAATGGGGCAGATGGGATCTCAGTCCACTAGGAAAGCCAAAGGGCTTTGCCGAGTTAATAGTGAGGGCTATTGGCTTGAGGAAAATGGTGGGAGTGTTTTTTAATAAAAGTCCATATAAGAAATAATAAACATTATATTGAATTTACTTTTCTGAATTGTAGATTCACTTAAAAATGAGCATTATAACCTGCGACCGATAATCGAGAAAGAAAACAGGTTGGATGGATCCAATTTCTCAGACTGGTATCGTAATCTTTAGATTATGCTTAAGTGCGAAAAGAAATTGTATTATGTTGATAAGCCATACATGGCTGAGCCTGATCTTGATGCCACTTAGGAAGTAAAGGATACTTATCAAAGTTCCTTGATGATGCTAATGGCGTTCAATACTTGATGTTAGCATCAATGATACAAGTGCTGTAAAAGTAGCATGAGAATATGGATGCTGCCACCATTATTATACACCTCATGGAGCTTTACGAAGGGAATGCTCAACATGAGAGGTACAAGGTGTCAAAAGCACTGTTTGGAAATTGCTGACCGAGGGAGCCCAAGTTGGCCCCATGTGCTCAAAATGATCGAGCACATGGAGAGGTTGAG
The DNA here is from genome assembly GCF_008641045.1 of Pistacia vera. Classification (NCBI taxonomy): domain Eukaryota; kingdom Viridiplantae; phylum Streptophyta; class Magnoliopsida; order Sapindales; family Anacardiaceae; genus Pistacia; species Pistacia vera. Next base: position 1,488,336 of record NW_022195779.1, read on the forward strand.
ACTTTGGGGTTTGAGTTGGATGCAGAATTACAAGTGGATTTAATTCTGCAATCCTTGCCTGACTCTTATGCACCGTTCATAATGAACTTCAATATGAACGCTATGGTGAAAACCCTGTCAGAGCTTTTGAACATGCTAAAGACTGCAAAGCAGGACTTGAAGAAGACCAAGCCTGTTTACTGGTAGCTAGCAGTAAAGCAAAGGGTAAGGCCAAGGCCAATCTAAGCCAAGCCTAAAGGACAGGATGCTCTCAAGCTGGGGTGGCGTTGGGAAAGGTGGGAAGGTAGTCTGCTTCTATTGTTGCAAGCCTGGCCAATGAAGGAAGCACTGCAAGGCTTTCCTCGCAATCAAGAAGAAGTCAGATGCTTTGACTTCAGGTATGTTATGATTGAGATTAACTTCTCTCCTTCAACATCTTGGGTCATTGACAAAGGATGTGGCACTCACATTTGTACTGATGTGCAGGGACTAAGGCAGAGTAGATTTCTAGCACAAAGGAGAAGTGGACCTACGAGTTGGAAATGGAGCACATGTGGCTGCATTAGCTGTAGGGATTTATTGTTTGTCTTTGCCTTCAGGCTTATATTAGAACTCAAAGACTGTTATTTTGTACTGCGATTTCTAGAAACATTATTTCAGTATCCGTTTTGGATAATATAGGATATTGTTTTGAGATTTCTAATGGATTGTTGTCATTTAGTTTGAGATGGTATTATATTTGGAATTGCAAGGTTATATAAAGGATTATATTCTTGATTTGAAAAATAAGGATATCCTCAACGTTGAAACTAAGAAAGCTAAACATAGCGAACAAAAACATACATACCTCTGGCATTGTAGATTGGGTCATGTTAATCAGACCTGCATATACAAAACTTCAAAGGGATGGAGTTTTGGACCCTTTTGACTTCCAGTCATTTGAGGTATGCGAGTCATGCCTTTGAGGCAAGATGACCAAGTCACCTTTCACAGGACAAAATGAAAGGGCTACTGAACTGTTAGGCATCATCCATAGTGATGTATGTGGTCCACTAACAGTTGAAACCAGAGGTGGATATTCCTACTTATCACATTACTGATGATTTCAGTAGATATGGTTATATCTACCTATGAGAATAAATCTGAAGTATTTGATAAGTTCAAAGAATTCAGGAATGAAGTACAGAATATGTTGGGCAAAAGTATTAAAGCTCTTTGGTCGGATCGAGGAGGTGAATACTTAAGCTCAAGGTTTTCTAAATACCTAAAGGAATGTGGGATAATACACAACTCACTCCTTCGTATACACACCCAATACAGTGGAGTGTCTAAAATGAGGAATTGGACCTTACTTACATGGTTAGGTCCGTGATGAGTTTTAGTGATTTACTACATCATTATGGGGTTACGTCTTAGAGACGCAACTCACATTTTGGACTGTGTGCCATCAAAGTCTGTAGACAAGACTCCATTTGAACTATGGTATTGGTGAAAGCCCAATTTGTCTTATCTAAGGATTGGGCTTGCGAAGCTTATGTCAAGAAATTGATTTCGAACAAGCTGGGCCCAAAATCTACAAATGTATATTTTGGGGGTATCCTAAAGAGACCAAAGGATATTGTTTCTACCATTAGAAGAGTGCAAAATTTTTGTTGCTCGTACTGGTGTCTTCCTAGAAAATGAATTTTTTTTCTAAGAAGTACTAGTGAGAGAAAAGTAAAACTCGAGAAGTTCTAGAGCTACAAGATATACTAGACGAAGGACGGGAAGATGTGCCATAAGCAGTGGTTGAACATCAGGAGGAGGTTACTCCACAACTTGTGATCAAAGTGAACCGCCTCAAGTAACACAGGAGCTATGTAGATCTAGGAGAGTATGCCATGAGCCTGAGAGATAGATTATCTCATGACTCAACATGGTGACGTACGTGCTACCAAGACGACGAATCATAAGTAACTATGAAGACGCTATATCGGATCCAGATTCCGTTAATTGGCTTGAAGCCATGAAATTGAGATGGACTCCATATACTAGAACCAAGTATGGTCTTTGGTGGAACCACCTGAAGGGGTAAAACCCATAGGGTTGTAAATGGGTCTTTAAGAAGAAGATTGACATGGATGGCAAGTTGCATACTTATAAAGCGCGACTGGTTACCAAAGGTTTCAAGCAAATTCATGGTATTGACTATGAGGAAACCTTTCACCGGTTGCCATGATTAAATCCATCCGGATTATGCTTGCGATTGCTTCATATCATGATTATGAGATTGGAAAATGGATGTCAAAATGGCTTTCTGAACGGAAACCTTGAAGAGGATGTGTATATGACACAACCGATGGTTCGTTCTTGATAGGCAAGTGATAAGGTATGCAAGTTGCAAAGATCCATTTATGGACTCAAGCAAGCTTCAAGGAGCTGAAACATTCGTTTTGATAAAGTCATAAAAGAATTTGGTTTATCAAGAACGAAGATGAGCCATGTGTTTACAAGAAAGTGAGTGCGAGTGCAATGCCATTCTTAGTGTGTATGTCGATGACATACTTCTGACGGGAATGATATACGAACTTGCAGTCACTAAACACTTGGTTATCCAAGTGATTCTCCATGAAAGACTTAGGAGAAGCAGCCCACATCATCGAAAAAAAGATCTACCGAGATAGATCACGTAGGTTCTTGGCCTAAGTCAGAGTACAACATTGAAAAGGTACTAAGAGACTCAGTATGGAAGAATCCAAGAAGGGATTTCTTTCGATGTCACATGGTGTCTATCTCTCTAAGGATATGTGTCCTAACACAAATATGAGAGAGATAGATGAAGAGGATCCCATATGCGTCAACAATTGGATCCATCATGTATGCGCATGTTATGTACTTGGATTGATGTCTCATGTGCGTGGAGTACTTGTAGTAGATATCAATCAGATCTAGGTGAGCATCACTGGATAGCTATCAAGAACATTTAAGTACCTGAAGAGGTTAAAGACATGTCTTGGTTTATGGAGGGGAAAATATGACTATCGATCGCAATTAGGATTTGTATTTTGTTCAATAGAGGTGCAATGAGCTGGAAGAGCTCCAAGCAAAGCACTGTAGCAAACGCTACAATGGGGCTGAGTATATTGCATTATCCGATACGGCCAAGAAGGCAAGTCTAGATTAATAAGTTTGTCATCGAAGTTGTTGTGTGGTTTCCTGATTGTTGATCGATAGATGTCTATTATGACAACAATGGAGCAATAGCTCAAGCAAAAGAACCACAGTCACCAGAAGTCCAGAACATACTCAGACATTTTTATCTCATCAGAGAAATGGTTGAGAGGAAAGATGTACAGATAATAAAGTGCATACTGAGACAATCTCACCGATCCACCGACGAAGCCTTTGTCCCAGCAGAAGCATGAAATCTAAAACTGTCCAGAAAACACCGTATGAGATATGGTATGGAAAACGTCCAAGTCTGAATTATATGAAGATTTGGGGCTGCCCAGCTTATGTTAAATTGGTTAAATCTGATAAGCTGGATGTTAAATCCGAGAAGGGTCGGTTCATTGGATATCCTAAAGATAGTTTAGGATATTGCTTTTACTTCCCAAGTGATCAAAGAGTTTGGATCAGTAGAAATGCGCGCTTCCTCGAGAACGAGTTCTTGGAGGAAGGCGGCGTTGGAAGAAATATTGAACTCAAGGAAGAGTTCGAAGAGCCAAGAACCGAGATTGCTGAAGATGGAACGTCCACTCAGCGAACCTCAGTATCAGATACTATGGTTCCAGTACGAAAGTCTTCTAGAATGTCGAAACCTCCAGAGAGATATGGGTTCCTACATGAGCAAGATTTTGAATCTTACTTAGTGGGAGTAGATGATCATGGTGATGATCCTAGAAGCTACGAAGAAGCAATACTGGATAGAGATTCAGGAAAATGGCTGGAAGCAATGGATTCTGAGATAGAATCAATGCATGCCAATCAAGTATGGTCGCTTGTGGATCCACCTGAGGGAATAGTTCCTATAGGTTGTAAATGGGTCTACAAGAGAAAAGTTGGCAAGGATGGGGAGGTAGAGACCTTCAAAGCTCGACTGGTGGCGAAAGGTTATACTCAGAAACAAGGATTGGATTATGAGGAAACCTTCTCGCCTGTAGCTATGATTAAATCCATCCGTATAATGCTAGCCATCGCAGCATACCATGATTATGAAATTTGGCAGATGGATGTCAAAACAGCTTTCCTCAATGGGTTTATTGAGGAAAACATCTATATGGAACAACCGATAGGTTTTGTATCCTCTGCTGAAAGACATAAGGTATGCAAATTGCATCGATCCATTTATGGATTGAAGCAAGCTTCAAGAAGCTGGAACATTCGATTTGACGACATAATCAAATCGTTTGGTTTTGTCAAGAATCCGGATGAGCCCTGTGTATACAAATGGGTTAAAGATCATGCCATCACGTTTCTCATATTATATGTAGATGACATACTTTTGATGGGAAATGATATAGGCATGATGACAGAGGTTAAGGTTTGGTTGTCCAAAACCTTCTCGATGAAAGACTTAGGAGAAGCGACCTATGTCCTTGGCATTAGTGTCTATAGAGATAGAACGAAAAGGATAATTGGATTATCCCAGAAATTGTACATAGAGAAAATGCTAAAAAGATTTAGCATGGAGAACTCTAAGAGAGGTCTTTTGCCCTTCACTCACGATCTTCATCTTTCTAAGGAGATGGGTCCAAAGACTGATGAAGAGCGGCAGCGGATGCGTAATGTGCCTTATACGTCTGCTGTAGGCTGCTTAATGTACGCAATGCTATGTACAAGACCTAATATAGCTTATGTTGTAAGTGTTACGAGCAAATATCAGTCAAACCCACGGGATAAACATTAGTCGGTTGTAAAATCGATCCTTAAGTGCTTGAGAAGAACTAAGGATCTAGTTTTGAGTTATGGATGTTCAGAGTTAAACATTCAAGGATACTCAGATTCTGATTTCCAATCAAATATTGATGATAGAAAGTCTACATCAGGGTAATTTTTATATGTAATGGAGGTGCTGTTGGATGGAAAAGTTCCAAACAGACAACCACAGCTGACTCCACTACAGAAGCTGAATACATTGCTGCTTCAGAAGTAGCGAAGGAGGCTGTTTGGATGTGAAAGTTTGTAATTGAACTTGGTGTGGTTTCGAACATGGCTCCCGATAAGCATGTTCTGTGACAATACTGGAGCTATTGCACAGGCAAAGGAACAAGGGCACACCAAAAATCCAAACACATTTAGCATAAGTATCACATTTTGAGAGAATTTGTTAGAGCTAGAGAGATTATGATTCTGAAGACTCCTTTAGCAAAAAATGTAGCTGATCCACTGACTAAGGCAATGACACTGAAGCAATTGGACCATCATCTTGAGAAGATGGGTATGAGATACAACATTAAATGGCTTTAGTGCAAGTGGGAGTTTTTTAGTGTATGCCCTAGAAACTATTCGTGTTGTCAGTTTCAGAGCATTTTGTCTTGTATCTATATACCATAAATAATAGAAGAAAGAGTTCTTCAATTCATATATATAAATTGCTTCCTTTATTCAGTCATGCATTTAAAATAAAGTATGTATATGAATTGTCTAGATGATTCATTTAATCAGTAAATGAATTATCGAAAAGGGTTCCCTACGGAAGCAATATAATTTGGGCAATTATATTTCACAGTAGGCATATCGAATGCTTCTGAAAGATATCATGAGTTGATATAAGTACTGATGACGATGATAGCCATGTCACTAGGGCATTGGTATGGATTAGCAGTTGGTGAACTGTTTTTCAAACGTGACCGAATAACGACAAATCACTTGGAAAAGCATGTAGTCAATGATTTATCGTTTGGTTATATCAGTGCACGATGTAGTCCTTTGACCTGAGACATTGTAATCGGATCTGATACGGATGCGTGTGGTTCATATGGTGTATAAGTACGAGACTAATCATGTTTCGTATAATAAAGCCGTATTTGGTCATGCGTTGTTCATATGCGGAAACGAACGATGGTCAAGAGGGGATCCATTGACTCGGAAATATAGGATCGGGTGTACCGCTGACTCCATCCGGATTTGAGTTCCTAGACGGATGTTGATAAATGTCGAAAATCAGAATCTCTCGCCAGAGTCTATTATTAGTCACACAAAAGCAAGTTTGTGATGACGAGTTCCGGATATATTGATCGACGATTCGGTAGAAGATCGAGTTTAGGATTTTGACATTCCATGAATCCATGGTTGATCAGGATATTTCAATGGAGGGACTTTACTTGCATGGTACGTATGATGTGAAATGGGTTTGATGAAGTATTTCTTCATCGTGGTTTAGGGACTATGGCACATTGCTAGATGTTTTCCATAGTCGTTGGGCCTCCGGATAAGTTTCTGGATTCATCCAGAACTGGCTCACGGCTAATCCACGGTGGACCTACATGGTCACACCAATAGCCTTGAGAAGTTAGAGAATTAAGAGAGAGAGAAATGATTATCCGAAAAGGGCTAACACCTTCCGAAGGTAATGACGAGATTTCTATGGTAATAGTTACATAGAAAATTGTTTGTGACATTTTAAGGGTTAAAATGGTCAAGCAATAATTAATTATATTTAATTATTATATCTTAAAGAGTTAAGATTAATAAGATGAACGAAAATAACCTTTTAATAGTTAAAGGGTAAAAGGGTAAATTTATGGGTTGTTAATGTAAACTAGTTTAGTCTACATAGGCCCTTGAATAATATTGATTATTCAAAGCATAGCATAATAAATTCGTGGGGTCCCTTTGAAAATAAGATTTATTGGGCTTGGAAGTGAAAAACAAATAATTGCAAAATTGCCCAAGTATATATAAATGCGAAAGATTGCATTTTAGTTCATTATTCACATAGTTCACTCAAAGCAAACTAAAAAGCTCTCTCCCTAGCCACGGCCACTCTCTAACTCTCTCAAGGTGGTGTTAAAGTGTGGAGGTCTCATTATTTTGAGTCTAATCTTCATCAATCTGAAGCAAAGGAGTAGGTATAATCTCTTTTTCCAAGCTTTGTTTGAAAACCGTTTTTGAAATCCATCCTTTCATGCTTTCATTCTTCTTTTCCACCACTCTTCATGCATGTTGTTCTTACATTGAGTGTATGTGGCGACATGTAGTGTCCACTCTACTGATACTGGGAATCACAGTTGAGGACGATGGCTAGGCCGTTGGATTGTGTGATTGGCTTTTTGGCTTACTTCACATTTGAGGTTGGTAGTGGGAGCTATCAACTGGTGTGTATTAAGTTTGTTGGCCTATCTAATCAACCCATTTTGGCTTGTTCGCCACAGCGAAGGTTTGAAATGGGCCAGATGGGATCTCAGTCCACTAGGAAAGCCAAAGGGCTTTGCCGAGTTAATAGTGAGGGCTATTGGCTTGAGGAAAATGGTGGGAGTGTTTTTTAATAAAAGTCCATATTAAGAAATAATAAACATTATATTGAATTTACTTTTCTGAATTGTAGATTCACTTAAAAATGAGCATTATGAACCTGCGACCGATAATCGAGAAAGAAAACAGGTTGGATGGATCCAATTTCTCAGACTGGTATCGTAATCTTTAGATTATGCTTAAGTGCGAAAAGAAATTGTATGTCCTTGATAAGCCATACATGGCTGAGCCTGATCTTGATGCCACTTAGGAAGTAAAGGATACTTATCAAAAGTTCCTTGATGATGCTAATGGCGTTCAATACTTGATGTTAGCATCAATGATACAAGTGCTGTAAAAGTAGCATGAGAATATGGATGCTGCCACCATTATTATACACCTCATGGAGCTTTACGAAGGGAATGCTCAACATGAGAGGTACAAGGTGTCAAAAGCACTGTTTGGAAATTGCTTGACCGAGGGAGCCCAAGTTGGCCCTCATGTGCTCAAAATGATCGAGCACATGGAGAGGCTTGAGACTTTGGGGTTTGAGTTGGATGCAGAATTACAAGTGGATTTAATTCTGCAATCCTTGCCTGACTCTTATGCACCGTTCATAATGAACTTCAATATGAACGCTATGGTGAAAACCCTGTCAGAGCTTTTGAACATGCTAAAGACTGCAAAGCAGGACTTGAAGAAGACCAAGCCTGTTTTACTGGTAGCTAGCAGTAAAGCAAAGGGTAAGGCCAAGGCCAATCCTAAGCCCAAGCCTAAAGGACAGGATGCTCTCAAGCCTGCGGGTGGCGTTGGGAAAGGTGGGAAGGTAGTCTGCTTCTATTGTTGCAAGCCTGGCCACTGAAGGAAGCACTGCAAGGCTTTCCTCGCAATCAAGAAGAAGTCAGATGCTTTGACTTCAGGTATGTTTATGATTGAGATTAACTTCTCTCCTTCAACATCTTGGGTCATTGACAAAGGATGTGGCACTCACATTTGTACTGATGTGCAGGGACTAAGGCAGAGTAGATTTCTAGCCAAAGGAGAAGTGGACCTACGAGTTGGAAATGGAGCACATGTGGCTGCATTAGCTGTAGGGATTTATTGTTTGTCTTTGCCTTCAGGCTTATTATTAGAACTCAAAGACTGTTATTTTGTACTTGCGATTTCTAGAAACATTATTTCAGTATCCGTTTTGGATAATATAGGATATTGTTTTGAGATTTCTAATGGATTGTTGTCATTTAGTTTGAATGGTATTATATTTGGAATTGCAAGGTTATATAACGGATTATATGTTCTTGATTTGAAAAATAAGGATATCCTCAACGTTGAAACTAAGAAAGCTAAACATAGCGAACAAAACCATACATACCTCTGGCATTGTAGATTGGGTCATGTTAATCAGACCTGCATTACAAAACTTCAAAGGGATGGAGTTTTGGACCCTTTTGACTTCCAGTCATTTGAGGTATGCGAGTCATGCCTTTGAGGCAAGATGACCAAGTCACCTTTCACAGGACAAAATGAAAGGGCTACTGAACTGTTAGGCATCATCCATAGTGATGTATGTGGTCCACTAACAGTTGAAACCAGAGGTGGATATTCCTACTTCATCACATTTACTGATGATTTCAGTAGATATGGTTATATCTACCTTATGAGACATAAATCTGAAGTATTTGATAAGTTCAAAGAATTCAGGAATGAAGTACAGAATATGTTGGGCAAAAGTATTAAAGCTCTTTGGTCGGATCGAGGAGGTGAATACTTAAGCTCAAGGTTTTCTAAATACCTAAAGGAATGTGGGATAATATCACAACTCACTCCTTCGTATACACCCCAATACAGTGGAGTGTCTAAAATGAGGAATTGGACCTTACTTTACATGGTTAGGTCCGTGATGAGTTTTAGTGATTTACCTACATCATTATGGGGTTACGTCTTAGAGACTGCAACTCACATTTTGGACTGTGTGCCATCAAAGTCTGTAGACAAGACTCCATTTGAACTATGGTATTGGTGAAAGCCCAATTTGTCTTATCTAAGGATTTGGGCTTGCGAAGCTTATGTCAAGAAATTGATTTCGAACAAGCTGGGCCCAAAATCCTACAAATGTATATTTGTGGGGTATCCTAAAGAGACCAAAGGATATTGTTTCTACCATCTAGAAGAGTGCAAAATTTTTGTTGCTCGTACTGGTGTCTTCCTAGAAAATGAATTTTTTTTTCTAAGAAGTACTAGTGAGAGAAAAGTAAAACTCGATGAAGTTCTAGAGCTACAAGATATACTAGACGAAGGACGGGAAGATGTGCCATAAGCAGTGGTTGAACATCAGGAGGAGGTTACTCCACAACTTGTGGATCAAAGTGAACCGCCTCAAGTAACACAGGAGCTATGTAGATCTAGGAGAGTATGCCATGAGCCTGAGAGATACGATTATCTCATGACTCAACATGGTGACGTACTTGTCTACCAAGACGATGAACGCAGTACCTATGAAGACGCTATATCGGATCCAGATTCCGTTAATTGGCTTGAAGCCATGAAATCTGAGATGGACTCCATATACTAGAACCAAGTATGGTCTTTGGTGGAACCACCTGAAGGGGTAAAACCCATAGGGTGTAAATGGGTCTTTAAGAAGAAGATTGACATGGATGGCAAGTTGCATACTTATAAAGCGCGACTGGTTACCAAAGGTTTCAAGCAAATTCATGGTATTGACTATGAGGAAACCTTTTCACCGGTTGCCATGATTAAATCCATCCGGATTATGCTTGCGATTGCTTCATATCATGATTATGAGATTTGGAAAATGGATGTCAAAATGGCTTTCCTGAACGGAAACCTTGAAGAGGATGTGTATATGACACAACCCGATGGTTTCGTTCTTGATAGGCAAGCTGATAAGGTATGCAAGTTGCAAAGATCCATTTATGGACTCAAGCAAGCTTCAAGGAGCTGAAACATTCGTTTTGATAAAGTCATAAAAGAATTTGGTTTTATCAAGAACGAAGATGAGCCATGTGTTTACAAGAAAGTGAGTGCGAGTGCAATGCCATTCTTAGTGTTGTATGTCGATGACATACTTCTGATCGGGAATGATATACCGAACTTGCAGTCACTAAACACTTGGTTATCCAAGTGATTCTCCATGAAAGACTTAGGAGAAGCAGCCCACATCATCGAAATAAAGATCTACCGAGATAGATCACGTAGGTTGCTTGGCCTAAGTCAGAGTACATACATTGAAAAGGTACTAAAGAGACTCAGTATGGAAGAATCCAAGAAGGGATTTCTTTCGATGTCACATGGTGTCTATCTCTCTAAGGATATGTGTCCTAAAACACATTATGAGAGAGATAGAATGAAGAGGATCCCATATGCGTCAACAATTGGATCCATCATGTATGCCATGTTATGTACTTGGATTGATGTCTCATGTGCGTTGAGTACTTGTAGTAGATATCAATCAGATCTAGGTGAGCATCACTGGATAGCTATCAAGAACATCCTTAAGTACCTGAAGAGGTCTAAAGACATGTTCTTGGTTTATGGAGGGGAAAATATGACTATCGATCGCAATTAGGATTTGTATTTTGTCTCAATAGAGGTGCAATGAGCTGGAAGAGCTCCAAGCAAAGCACTGTAGCAAACGCTACAATGGAGGCTGAGTATATTGCATTATCCGATACGGCCAAGAAGGCAGTCTAGATTAATAAGTTTGTCATCGAAGTTGTTGTGGTTTCCATGATTGTTGATTCGATAGATGTCTATTATGACAACAATGGAGCAATAGCTCAAGCAAAAGAACCACAGTCTCACCAGAAGTCCAGACACATACTCAGACATTTTTATCTCATCAGAGAAATGGTTGAGAGGAAAGATGTACAGATCAATAAAGTGCATACTGATGACAATCTCACCGATCCACCGACGAAGCCTTTGTCCCAGCAGAAGCATGAAAAACACTTAATGTCATTTGATATTAAATACATGAATGATTGGCTATAGTGCAAGTGAGAGATTGTTAGAGTAGGTGCCCTAGAGCCAATCAATTATTGTAAAATTAACTCTATAATAAATGTTTATTTATCCATAAAAGGCATATTCTTCTATATCATGTATGTAATGATATATGTCCTTAGGATGGTAGAACCGTGACGAGGGTATCAAGTGTTTCAAATCTTGATAATGAGAACCCTATGATCACATATGGTGGTAATTCTAGAAACGTCCGTAGCCCCAGTATTATTCTGACCAAGGACACAAATAATACGGTAAGGCTATCATAGTGTTGAATGACCCTGTCGAAAGGCTGTTATTGATCTCACTTGTCAAGGTTATTTGCCGACAACCTGGTGCGACGTATGGGTGCTTGCTGGAGGCAAGTTCACTGGACAGACCCACCAGAGGATTCCATATGGATGGTAACCCCGGTGTCTATGGAATAAATCCTCTAACGGATGGTGGTGCATGTGATCCTTAGACTTGAGATCACCGAAGCACCTTGTTTACCAATTGGTGTAGTTTGACACTAGCCCAACGTAGTTCTATTCAAATCTATCAATACGGTAATGATTTGCTACATTGAGAAGTGTATCGAAACTATGGTGGATCGACAAAGTATTCATCACTCTTGGGTACGGGAAAAGTTATCTCACTGGGTAATTCAGTAAATGGCAATGACACTAAATCTGTGGCCACAGTGGGATTGAGTTGATGCTCAATCCAATTTAATATTCTTGTCATTGGTCCAGTAACTAAATACAAACATGTCGAGGATATCTGAGGTTGACATTATTTCTGTACCTTAGTCTCAATGAGATAACAGTTGATGAAAGGATTTGATTACACGGTAACCAAACTGTTGATAGGCTACGGTTTCGCTGAATCCGAATCTATCGGGTGGCCATGATGCCTTGCTAGGGGCCAATCTTGCTCCGTGTGTAGTGAGACGATTAATTGGTGTTAATTGCGATACTACTCACTGCCGATATTATAAAGAGCCTATGGGTAACACACTTAGAAGATAATTTAAGAATCAATTTGTGAGAAGGGTATTTTTCGTCTTTTAGGACGAAAGGGTATTTTGGTAATCTCATAGTGCAATTAAATTTGCTGAGGTTATTGCCTATATTTAATTTTAATACTAAAATTAAATTAGTGAGATTATATTTAAATATATCTATGTATATATTTAAATGAATTATTATTATTAATTGAATGTTAATATATTATTATATATTAATTGATTTTAATTATAATAATAATTAATTAATTAAAATACCATAAAGGGTGTGTTTGGTTGCAAGGGTGAACTAGGGTTGGAGCCCATGGCTATTCCTAAGTGGAATAGGGTTTTAATTGTTTGACTATTGTAACACCCCACTTGAGGTACGTAGTTAAGATTTGATGAAGGGTTCGAATGTTTATCGATTTATCCTAGTTGAGTTTGCATGTTGTTTATATTGTTTGGTTATCCTTGGATGAAAAGGTTGTGGTTTGGTTGAGTGTTTTTCTTGAAGGTTAGTATGACTTGGCAAAATTTTAGGTTACAGTCTTCGCCGGGCGAAGAAGATTTGTCGCCGCGAAGAGGGAGTGCTTCAACCCGGGTGGCCTCTGTGAGTTTTCGCCGAGGCGAAGAAATAGCTTCGCCACGGCGAAGACTGCGCTGAATGTTCCCCTTGAGTTTTAGAGATTTCTTTCTTTTGAGACTCAATGACCATTCTACCCCTTTTTAGTAGAAAAGTGGGGAGTGAATTGTAAGGAAAATTCATGGAGAATAGTTTGATTGGGTTGTGTTTGCAAAGAATGAAGGTCTTAAATGGAATTTCAAAGAGAGAGTAAGGGTATTTTGGGAAAGAGTGGAGAAAAATATGTGATATTAGGGTTAGCTTTAGAAACCTTTTCATTTTGTTTCTCACCACGCCTCTTTCATCCCCTATTTCTCTCAATTTTCATCCAAGATTCCAAGGATCCTGAAGAGCTTTTGACTAAAATTGTTACAAATTGATCCTAAGCACTGAAAGGTGAGATTCCTTACTCTAGAAGCAAATTTTTATTTGTTGAAAGAATGGGATCCTTATTAAGTGTTGTATTGAAGGTAAGAGAAAGTGTCAAGCCATCAAGAGTGGAGATGTTAAGTGGGTTCACTTGTGTCCAAGGTAATAAATTCACCTAAGTTATGATTTACTTGATTGAATGATGTGTAGAGAGTTTTAGATCTATGCTTGATGCTTGAATTTCTATGTTTAAAATGAGTTGTTAAATTTAAGGTGTTGTAAGAAAGAATTTCCACCATGAGAAGAGTGGATTTGTTGTTAAAGTTGGGAAGAGATGTGAATAATTAGAAGGATTTGAGAAGATTATTTGAAGTATACTTTCCTTGCAGGTTGTATGATGTTTAAAGCAGTTGAACTCCTACTTGGGAGGATAAGAAAGAAGTATAATTGAAGTTAGAATAGAGTTTATGTATGCACACTTGTTGTTTGATATGTCTAAAAGAAGCATGAGTAGAAGTAGAGACCTTACTTTATGCAACATGCATAATTGCATGTCATGAATGCATATAAGGAAGATTTTAGGCATAGTCATCCATATGATATGTTTAATTAGTATTACTAAAAAGAAATATGAGAAATGAGAAAGAACACTCTATGAATAGAGATAAAGAAAAGAACAAATTCTCTTAGATAAAGAGAAAGAAAGAACTAGCACTAGAAGATAATGATTCTTAAGTGCTATAGAAAGAAAAGAGACTAGGTTGTGCGATGGGGACTCGTGAGTATAGAGTTACCCTCATGTAAACCGTTATGAGAAGAACGGTCTCTGCCATGAGAGAGCGGAATGCGTGTAAATCGCTATGAGAAAGAGCGATCTCCGCCATGAGAGAGCGGAATGCATGTGATCCATTATGAGAAAGACGGACTCCGCCATGAGAGAGCGGAATCATGTAAACCGCTATGAGAGAGAGAGAGCGGTTTCCGCCATGAGAAAGGCGGAATGAGATTGAGAAAAAGAAAAGAATAGAAGAAAAGAAAAAGAAAAAAATGAGAATTTGAATTAGAAATTTGATAAGAATACAAGAGAATTGATGATAATGCACGGGGATGATAGCGTAAGAGACTGTTTTACTTACTGGGCATCTTTGTGCTCACTGTTAGTGTACATATGTGATGCCCTAGAAACCATTCGTGTTGTCGGTTTCAGAGCATTTTGTCTTGTATCTATATATATCATAAATAATAGAAGAAAGTTCTTCAATTCATATATGTAATTTCTTCCTTTATTCATCATGCATTTAAATAAAGTATGTATATGAATGTCCATGATTCATTTAATGGTAAATGAATTATCGAAAGAGTTCCCTCGGAAGCAATATAAATTTGGCAACTTATTTGTACAATAGGCATACCGGATGCTTCTGAAAGATATCATGAGTGATATAAGTACGATGACGATGATAGTCATGTCACTAGGGCATTGGTATGGATTAACGGTTGGTGAACTGTTTTTTCGAACGTGACCGAATAACGACAACACTTGGAAAAGCATGTAGTCAATGATTTATCGTTTGGTTATATCAGTGCACAATGTAGTCCTTTGACCTGAGACATTGTAGTCGAACGATATGGATGCGTATGGTTCATACGGTGTATAAGTACGAGACTAATCATGTTCGTACAATAAAGCCTATTTGGTCATGCGTTGTTCATATGCGGAACGAACGATGGTCAAGAGGGGATCCATTGACTCGAAAATATAGGATCAGGAGTACCGCTGACTCCATCCGGATTCCAGTTCCTAGACGAACATCGATAAATGTCGGAAAACTGAATCTCTGGCCAGAGTCTATTTAGTCATACAAAGTAAGTTTGTGATCAAGTTCCGGACATATTGATCGACATTTGATAGAAGATCGAGTTTGATTTTGACGTTCCATGAATCCATACTCGATTAGAATATCTCAATGGAGGGACTTTACCTGCATGGTACGTATGATCTGAAATGGGTTCGATGAAGTATTTCTTCATCGTGGTTTAGGGACTATGGCACATTGCTAGATGTTTACCATAGTCGTTGGGCTCCGGACAGGTTTCCGGATTCATCCAGAACCGGCTCACGGCTAATCCATGGTGGACCTCATGGTCCACCAATAGCCTTGGGAAGTTAGAGAAGGATGAGAGAGAGAAATGATTATCCAAAGGGCTAGCACCTTCGAGGGTAATAACGGGATTTCTATAGTAATAGTTACATAGAAATCATTTGTGACATTTTAAGGGTTAAAATGGTCAAGCAATAATTAATTATATTTAATTATTATATCTTAAAGTGTTAAGATAATGAATGAACAAAAATAACCTTTTCGTAGTTAAAGGTAAAAAGGGGTAATTTTTGGTTGTTAATGTAAACATATTTAGTTTACATGGGCCCTTGAATAATATTGATTATTCAAAGGGTAGCATATTAAATTCGTGGGGTCCCTTTATAAAATAAGATTTTATTGGGCTTGGAAGTGAAAAATAAATAATTGCAATATTGCCCAAGTATATATAAGTGCAAAAGGTTGCATTTTTGTTCATTCTTGACTAGTTCACAAAAACACAAACCAAAACTCTCTCTCAAACCCAAGGCCACTCTCTAATCTCTCAAGGTGGTGTTAAAGTGTGGAGGTTTCATCCTTTTGAAGCTAATCTTCATCAATCCAAAGCAAAGGAGTAGGTATAATCTCTTTTCAAGCTTTGTTTGAAAAACGGTTTTAGAATCCATGCTTTCATGCTTTCATTCTCCATCTTCACCACTCTTCATGCATGCTGATTCTTTCACTCACTCCATTGTTTTCTTTGTTGTACAGGAAATAGGTGAGGACTGGGTTGGATGGACGTCGGCAAGCGGGGAGACTTGGCTTCACTGTACCTTGTTTCGTTTTGTTTTGAAAGTCCTTGTACATATGATGTTTTGTTTTGTTTTGTAAAGAATGTGATTATTAAGTAAAGAAATTTTTGGGCCCAACCTGTTTTTGATAAATATGCTATCTTTTTGTTAATCGATATTATGAATTTGGTAGAAAGAAAGTAGTTGTTACAACTATATAAGTGCAACTTAAAATTAAAACATAAAAAGAATTTATTCATTTAAAACCCTAGCCACCCTATCTCTTTCTCTCTCAAGAAGAAAACTTTTCTTGTTCTTCTTTCTTGATTCTTGAAGTCCTTGATTGTTCTAGCAAAATAATCAAGGGTTCTACAGATTATCTTCGTGTGGACTTCCTTGAGTGCGATCTTACTTTGGGTCGATTGGTGAAAAATCACGTGAACAGTAACCACAAAACAATAACAATGAACAGTGCTGTGAACAGTGTTCTTGTCTGAAATCAGAGATATTTGAAGGAGCCTCCAAACGTACATAAGTATTCTAATCCTTGAATGGATTTACTTTATATAGATTTTTGTTTATAAACATCTAAACGGTATAATCTATACTCGAATCTAGGCAAAGAAAGGTAATTGATTTACCGATTGAATTTTTGTTTTCTGCTGCATATGGTAGATCAATTACTAACAGATCTATCAGATGAAATTGCTCAGAGAATGACTCCCAAGACCATAGAGCCTCCCTCTTGGATCAAGAAGGCTTATCTACCATCTTCTGTCATTGGAAATCCTGAAGTGGTAATGGTTACAAGGAGAAAAAGGTTAAATCAAATTAATCAACTATGCTATGTTTCTCTTTCAGAACCAAAGAACGCAAAATAAGCTTTGGAAGATGATTGATGGATTGCTACCATGCATGAGGGCTCGAACAACTCAAGAGAAACGATGTATGAAGCTTGGTTCCTTAGCCTAAAGGGATTAATGTCATAGGAACTAAGTGGATCTTTAAGAACAAATTTGACGAATTTGGAAATATTGTAAGAAACAAGGCCAAACTTGTTGCTTAAGGGTACACACAAGTAGAGGGGATTAATTTTGATGAGACCTTTGCTCCGGTGGCTAGATTATAGTCAATCTAATTGCTTTTGGCAGTTGCTTGTGCTTAAAGTTGAAGCTCTATCAAATGGATCTGAAAAGTGCATTGTTGAATGGCTTACTGTTCGGTCAAAAACAACTTTAATTCCTCTGCAAGTGCACGGGTCAATATTGTAGTACAATGCACAAGTAAGGGTCGATCCCAAAGAGAGTTGAGCTATCAATTAATCTAATACTGTGTAAAAACAACTAAAATAGTGAAATCAAGTGAGATAATAAAAATATCCAACAATTCAATAAATTCTAAATTAACTAAAATTCAAATAAAAATACTAAAATAACAACTAAGATAAAAACGATATCTAAACAAGCGAACAACAATGAAAAATGGTCTAGTGTATCCAATTTCACATAATTATCCTACTTTATGTTATTAATCTAACCGATGTTTATTGATCCAAATCTTAGGGTCGATACTTACCCAGGTAAGGTTGTGTCGTGGCTAATTGGATCAACCTAGTGTTTTCATAATCCAAACAGTCTGTCGAGGGCATCGCACATACATAAATCAATTGTTCATCAAAGCAATATAAGATTAGATAATGGCGTGTAGCCTAACCCTAACTCATATAATCAATCAATCAACTATTAAACTCGATCAAACATCAACTACGATCAAAGATCAAGAAATATTCAAGATTAGCTAGTGGTGTGTAGCCTAACCTTGACTCATACAACAATTCAACCATAAATCAAAGGCAATCATGCAATAATAGTGATTAATCAACTCAATAAACATAAATGAACGAAGCTAAGATACCATTGGATCAATTAAACAATAAACATAAAGTAGTCTAATTAGATTACATTGGATACACTAGGAAAGAGTTTAGCTACTCATAAATACAAGAAAACAAACCTTGATCTTACACGTAGACATTTGGATGCAAAATCCACTCAAGATGATCAAGGATTTGCCTTACACAATCAATCACTCTCTCCCAAGCCTCAAAAGTTGAAAAAGTGTTCTCTAAAACCTAATATATCTGAAAAATGGAGTAAAGTTGCCTTTATATAGTTTTCAGGAAAAATGGCATAATTGTAAATAATGGTCGCCCAAATTAGGGTTTGAAAATGCAAAGTTTTTCCAAATATCGCGATTTGCGTCACGGCTCAAAGTTTTATTTCAATTTCGTCGACTTTATGCCGCGGCACGGAAAAGTGTGCTGCGACTCAATTTCAGTTTCATTGTCTTTACGCCGTGGCTTAGAAAAGTGAGATGTGGCTCAAATGCAGACTTTCACTCTTTTTCCTCTCGCCTTGATTTATCTGGACTCGATGGGTCCAGGATGTCCGAACACCAACACAAACACGAATAATCCATCTTTTTGCACCTGAATACCTGAAAACAGAACAAAACCCATGATCCTAGGAGATAACAAAACAGGTAAGAAAACTCATCCTAAATAATGTGTTAAAACTTGAATTTCTTACAATTTTACCCCCAAATCACAAAATAAATCCACATTTTCAACACTCAACACAACCCCCAACCAGCTTATTACTAGTCCCTAGCAATGAAAGCGATAAAATCTAATCCTAACTAATCTATCCTAACTAAACCACTTCTGTAGGTCGACACGATTGCATTTAGTGTATGCAATAAGCCTTTAAACCCCTAGGTCCCCCTAGTGGATGAGTTATAGTCTCGTGATGGTTGTCAACAATGCTACCCACAAATATCTTACCATTTCCTAACACACATATATACAAAACATGGATTTCCTAGATACATCAATAAATATGTCTCATACATTGCATACACATATACCAACAGAACCAGCAATGATCACACACATCTAAGAACACCCTAAAAATCAATTTCACCTTCGTTCTCAACTCTCCATCATAGTCAATCCACAAACCGTTAATCCTGGCCTTAGAGAGGTGGTTTCATATCAATCTCCAAAAGAAAACAACATTTTGATCGCATTTAATAGAAAACATTAAAGACACAGCTCCATAGGCCTCCTTTTCATATCACTCTCCACTAATGTAGAGCAACACACAACTCAGATCGTTAGGACTTCATTAAGCTTGTAACGTTAGGCTAAGGTAATGGGTTATGAAAGAACATAAGGGATTCAAGCAATTAAGAGGAAAAATCTTACAATTCAAAGAACACAATCGCTCAAAACAACTTACTCTCAAAAACCTGAAACCCCTTATTATTATTTTTTTATTGCCTCATTCTCCCCAATAACAATCGAATATGTACCATTTTCATGCTTCCTTATTGTTTTTTTTTTTTTTTTTTTGTTCTTTTTCTTTTTGATTTTGATTTTTTTTTTTTTTTTGGATCAATAATAAAAACACATAACTTAGGAAGCAATGATATCACCCAATTCCCTTTTTTCCTACACAACAACCCCCAATCCGGTCTTTCGAACATCCTCACAAAAGTCTTATACAATCTCGAAGCCACACACATTTCACTTTCAAAATTTCAGATTAATTCCTCTTAAAAGAAAATCATATGTAGGAAATGTGTTTAACGGTTAAATGGGATAGGTTATTGTGGGTTGAAAGAAAGAAAATCAAGGCTAAATATATATAGTAAGGCTCAACAGGGCTGGTGACTAAGGATAATAACATAAAAGGTTGGCTTGAAAGGCACAAACGGTCCAAAGATGGCCTAAGTCATTTCTTAAATCATGTATTGTCTAGGATTTCGCCTTAAGTGATCATCAAATAGGTTCTATAGTTTAGGGATCTCATAAAAAACATAGGAAATTAACCACAAAACACCTCCAAAAGCTAGAACCAACCAACCAAACAAACCACAAACCCGAGAGTTTCGAACTCAAGCAAAAATCAACATCCAAGATAATTCTCGAATTAGTGTAAAAATCACCTCTTCTAAATACTACATGTCATGGCAATCAATAATATCACAAACATTTGACATCATCTAGGAAACACAAACTTCCATAAAAAAATTACAGGCATGCAAAAATTTCATACTTTTCCACCCCTAACCAAAATCCTACATTGTTCCTAGTGTAGCCAACAAAACAATGTAGAGATAAAAAGGAAAAAAAACGAGTTACCCCCTTTTTGAGTAACAAATCGTAAAGTTCGGAAGTAACGCCACTAAATGCATATCCTGTAATCAACATGAAATCCACCAAGACAAAAGAAAATGACACATGGTGTCTTGGATAGAATCCATGTTGTCTATTAATCCGCATAATGTATATGGAAATAAAAATAAAACAGAAAAGAACATTGAAACCATAATAACGTAATTAAATTTTTACAACTGAAAAGTAAAATCACACACAAATAAACTAAAAACTAAAGTATAGAAAAAGAAAACAAAAAACAGGAAATCTATCAGTAAATCCACCCAGGTTCTCACTGCTAGTCACCACCACCACCATCATCATCTCTAGCCATGTCAACATCACCAACAGGTGCCCTCGGTTGAAAACCCCCTAGGTAGATAGGAAATACAAACTGTCCTAGATCCACTCCTGATTGAGATAACTAAAATTGTTGGATCCGTTGTAGCATCTGTAAGTACTCAAATGGAGCAATCTTTGCAAAAATCAAGTGTTTAGAAGTGTTAAGAATGTGTGAAAAGTGATTTCCAACAAGAAAAATGCAAGATCAAACGAAAATTTTTGAGAGAGAAGTGAAGAACTGCGCTTGGCGCAGTTGAGATCTGACGAAATCTTTTTATATTCTATTAATTGCCCCGCGGCTCAAAGTTTTGTGCTACGGCGTAATTCGGTTTTTCATTCTCAAAATGAAGAACGGTGTAAATGCGTTGTGGCGTGTTTACATCGTTGAATGTTAATTCACCGCATTTTCACCTAAAAATGAAATATTTGTTCTGCAGCTTGATTGCACGTTTGTGTCATCGTCAAGTCTGACGACGCAATTGAGTCGTGGCCTAATTAATTTGAGCCACGGCGTGAAGTAGTTTTTCTGGAAAAATTAAACCAAGTGTTAGATTTCCTAAAAATTCAAACACATAAAATAAAATACACAAAATAACACAATCCTAATGTAATTAAAACACTAAACTAAAATAAACAAAAAAAAAAAAAATGAACAAAAGTAATAAAAAAAAATGAAATCAACAAAGGAAAAGAAACATTTAGGTTACCTCCCGATAAGTGCTTGTTTACCATCTTAAGCTAGACAGGACGCTCAATCATCATTCAGGATCATTAAAGTACTCCACTTCCTTGTTTGGAGGATAAATTTGCCAGTAAGCCTTCAGCCAGTATCTGTTAACTTTGAGTCAATTTCCCGTCTTCAAGTTTTCTATCTCCACCACTCCATGAGGGAACACTTCTCGAACTATGAATGGCCCAATCCATTTCGACTTCAATTTCTCTGGAAAAAGATACAACTGTGAGTCATAAAGTAACACTTTCATACCTGATTGGAATTCTTTCCGTCGTATTACTTTGTTGTGGTACAGCTTAGTTCTTTCCTTGTAGATCTTAGAGTTCTCATACACTTCATTCCTAAGCTCATCTAACTCGTTTAGTTGCAATTTCCTCTCTTGTCCAGCCTTGCCCATGTCAAAGTTCAATCTCTTGATTGCCCAATACACTCTATGCTCTAACTCCATTGGTAGATTGCATGCTTTCCCAAAGACTAACCTATAGGGACTCATCCCAACCGGAGTCTTAAAAGTTGTCTGATATGCCCATAGAGTATCGTTCAGTTTCACCAGCCAATCTTTCCCTAATATGCAAACTGTTCTCTCCAAAATGGCCTTGATTTGCTTGTTACTTACTTCTACTTGCCCTGAAGTTTGAGCATGATACAAAGTTTCCACCTTATGTTTAATGTCGTACTTCTTCAACATTGTTGCAAAAGACTTGTTATAAAAGTGACTCCCCCCATCACTAATAATAGTTCTAGGGGTACCATAACGGGTAAAAATAAAGTCTTTAAGAAAACTGAGTACAACCTTATTATCATTAGTCTTTGTGGCAAGCGCCTCAATCCATTTTGAAACATAATCAACGACAACAAGTATATAAGTATAACCAAAAGAGTTGGGAAACAGACACATAAAGTCGATGCCCCCACACGTCGAACAACTCAATCGACATAAATGTTGTGAGTGGTATCTGATAATCCTAGGATTATACTATTTTATCAAGGCTTTTTGGCCAGATTTTAGATACTTCTTATTTCTTTTGTGCCTGAATTGCAACTTAATTTCATATAATTTATGTTTCAGGCCAAAACGTGCAGTTAGAGCAAATAATGAGTGGAATTGAATTTTTGGACCCAAAAGCAAGTGAATCTCAAAATTCGGGGAAGTTCTGAAGCGGATTTGAAGCACTATGAAGCTTGTTCCTATTGGAGAGCACCAAAGATTGAAGATTCAAGCAAGGAAGCAAGCGGAGGGCAGTTCCGTAATTTTAGAATTGTTCAGAAAAGTTCGCCGCAGCGATAATCTCTCGGGATAGATAAAGAATTGTAAACCAACTCGTTGTCGCAATGAAGTTTATTCTTCGCCGCGGCGAAGTCTGCAAGTTTTAGTTTTTATTAAAACTGTGCGTTTTAAGTTGAGGCAAGTCTTAGGTCTTTTTGGACTGACTATATAAGTGAGACTTAGTCATTTTAGTGGGAGTTCGACATTTTTGGGAGAAAGAAGAGAAGATTGGAGATTGAACTCTTTGGATTCATCGAATAGGGAAGAGTTCGACATTTTTGGGAGAAAGAAGAGAAGATTGGAGATTGAACTCTTTGGATTCATCAAATAGGGAAGGTTTTTTTTTTTTTTTTTCTCTTTTCTCTATTCCAACATGTTGAATGCATTGCTTACCGTTTTTATTTCAATTTGTGTTAATTTTAGTTTGAACTAACTTACTTTTGGGTTAGGGTTTGATGTAATTGGGATTTTTATGTTTAATCAATAGATTGATGTTGCTTTTACATTCTATTGGATGGATTGTGTGATTACTCTTGTTTTTATTGAAATTACTTGTTGAGCATGATGAGACTGAGAGGTGAATCGTGTATTAGCTTCTTAGGGTAATTGTCATTGTTTTATTGAACACTAGAGATAGGTTTGAGAATCAATGAAATCAATTTAGGACTCCATTTAGCTTAACGAACTTGGAACTATTAACCTTCAATTTGTTGGGTGCGGAAGCTTAATAGGGAGAAGTAGGAAAACATAGCCTCAGAAGGTATGTTTTACACATTAGGGAGTCCGATTTATAATCTGTGCATGTGAGTGTAGAAGTAACATAATTCGTAGATTAATTCATAAAATCCTAGTGAAGTCAAAACCCTAACCGCTTTGTTTAATCGATATTTCTCTTGAATTAACTTTGCTGTCATTAATTAGTTTTTAAAGTATGTAGTAAATTTTGTTTTAACCTTAGATTGTTTTATCCCGCAAATCCAAACATCTTTCAGTTTCTCTAACTTGATAAACAACTAGGAAAATCAGTGCTTAACAAGCAATCCTCGTGGGAATGATACTCTACTTATCACTTTATTACTTTTTGTGACTAGTGCACTTGCTACATATTGCATGTTGTAATTTCAATGCATTAGTATCTCATCTCTCTTGCCAATATTCCCTGTTTGTTGGCAACGATCACATCTAGCACAAAAGGTAAAAGCATCTTCAAAATAAGATTGGCCAATAGAAACCAGATTGCAATACCCTAAGTGTCGTTTTCTTGCCACTAAAGTGTCCTCCACAAGGTGATTCATGGCTATGTCTTAAAATGTCTTGCTACTCTGAGTCGGGGACACATCTCCTTATTATTTGATCTAAGAAACTTTTAAAAAAATAAGAATCTTCCCAGAAGTAATGCTTAACAATCAATAAGAATTTCTTCTTTTCCTGCAAGTTCAAATCAAGGTCATTTATACCACATGCAAGATAATTCACAATGTCAGCATGCTAAGGTTCTTTTCCAAGGATGGAAACAAGTTGTTCATCAGGGAAGGCTCAATGAAGGGATACTCTCCATCTTGATTATGCTTTTCATGGCTTGTTGTCTCCACAAGTCTAGACAAGTAGTCAACCATTACATTCTCACTTCCCTTCTTATCCTTGATAGTCAAATTAAACTCTTGCAATAATAAAATCCATCTGATTAACCTGGACTTAGCATCCTTTTTACTCAACAGATATCTCAATGCAGCATGATCTGTAAACACAATCACTTTAGAACCAATCAAATAAGAGCGGAGTTTTTCTAAAGCAACACAATAGCCAAGAATTCTTTTTCAGTGGTCGAGTAGTTAATTTGTGCATCATTCAAAGTGCGACTGGCATAATGAATAACATGATGCAATTTTCCTACTCTTTGTCCTAAAACTGCCCCTAATGCGTAATCAAAAGCATCACACATCAACTTAATTGAAGTGACCAATCAGGTGACATAAGAATAGGTGCAGATGTGAGTTTATCTTTCAGAGTGTTAAAAGTAGTCAAGCATTCGTCATTGAAATCAAAAGGTGTTTCTTTAGCCAAGAGATTACACAAAAGCCTACTAATCTTAGAAAAATCCTTTATGAACTGCCTATAGAAACCTGCATGACCAAAAAAACTTCACACACCCTTCACAAATATGGGTGGCGGCAATTTAGCAATCAAGTCAACCTTAGCTTTGTCTACTTCAATACCCCTACTAGATACTAGATGCCCTAAAACAGTTCCCTGCTTCACCATGAAATGAATTTTTTCCCAACCCAATGTCAAATTCATTTCAACACATCTTTTCAAAACCAAGGTTACATTATCAAGGCATTTAACAAATGACGACCCAAAAACAGAAAAATCATCCATAAACACCTCAATAAATTTTTCAATCATATCAAAAAAGATAGACATCATGCACCTTTGAAACGTGGCTGAGGCATTGCACAATCCACAGGGCATCCTCCTATACACAAAAGTTCCGAATGGACATGTGAATGTTGTCTTCTCTTGATCCTCTAGAGCGATAAGAATCTGATTGTAACTTAAAAAACCATCAAGGAAACAATAATAAGAATAACCAGCCAATCTTTCTAACATTTGATCAATAAAAGGAAGAGGAAAATGATCCTTTTTAGTTGCAGCATTCAACTTCTTATAATCAATGCAAACCCACCATCCTATAGTCATCCTAGTTGGCACTAACTCATCATCAAAATTTGTTACCACAGTATTGCCTGACTTCTTTCGTACTACATGAACTAGACTCAACCACTTGCTATCTGAAATAGGATAAATGATCCCAGTGTCAAGTAATTTTAACTCTCACCACCTCTTGCAAATGTAGATTCAGCCTCCTTTGAGCTTCCTTAGTTGGTTTAGCATCTTCCTCCAACAACACTTTATGCGTGCACACAGTGGGGCTAATTCCCTTGATGTCTGCTATTGTCCAACTTATGGCTGCCTTATGATCTCTCAACACCTTAAGCAATTTCTCCTCCTCCTCTATGGTTAGGTCTAAAGCTATAATTATAGGGAGGGTTTGATCATTTCCTAAGTAAGCACACTTAAGGGTAGGTGGTAAGGGTTTTAACTCAAGCTTAGGTGGGGATTCAATGGAAGAAACTAACTTGACATCAACATGCTCAATCGCCTTCCTTAATTCCTCATCAGACATGTCCCTAATCTCACTATCCAACTCCTCCATATACTCCCTAGCCTTATCATCACTCAACTCACCATCCCCTACTGTTAAAGCCAACTTTAGTTTATCTTTAGTCTTTCCCAGTAGAAAACTAGCATAATGATAGGATCCAAAGAATCAGCTACAAAACAATCATTAGTATCTGAAGGTAAAGACATAGAGTTGAAAATTGAAAATTCAACGGTTTGATCAAGAACCGTCATTTTTAGCATCGATGATGGTCTTTGTTATGGCCATGAAGGGACGACCTAGCAAAATAGGCAACTCACTACTATGGTCTGAAGTCTGCTCCATATCTAACACCACAAAATCAACGAGAACAATTAGTTTGTCAACTTGAACTAAAATATCTTCAACAACACCTCTTGGATATTTCACTGATCAATTTGCCAATTGCAAGGTCATTGTTGTAGGTTTTAGTTCTCCCAGTCCTAATCGCTGATAGATGGAATATGGCATGAGGTTGATACTTGCACCCAAGTCCAATTACATCGCTCTTTCTTCTTTCTTTTTACCAGTAGTGATGTTGATAACAAAGCTCCCTGGATCTTTCAGCTTGGGTGGTAACTTGCATTGGAGCACCACACTCACCGTCTCTGAAATCATCACTTTCTCCTACGGCTCATACTTATGCTTACGGGTGTTCAACTCTTTGAAGAATTTTGCGTTGGCTAGCATGTTCCTGATCATATCAAGCAAGGGTAAGTTCACATTAACCTTAGATAAAATGTCATATATTTCAGAAAATGACTTATCCCATTTGCTTTTAATCAAGCATCCCGAAAAAGGCACAGGTGGAACATAAGGCTTTCGTGGCACATGTGGATCTTCAATCTCCTCACTCTGCACAGGTAAATTTGGCTGCTTCTCGTCTTTCTTTTTACCTACAAAATTAGACAAGGGCTCATTAGCTTCAGAATCGATGCTCTTGTTAATTACCATACCACTCCTCAAAACTGTGACTGCTTTCGCTTGCTCGGGTTGGCTTAGTAACTTCCCAGGAACATGGCCTTGTAATGATTCTGTAATTTGGCCTGTCTGGACTTCCATCTTCCTTATGGTTGCATCTTGTTATTGGAATCTCTGTTCGAAGTTCTGATTATTCTTTTGAGAAGCTTGAACGAAACTGTTCAATGTCTAATCCAATGATGGCTTCTTTGGTTGCATGATGTGTTCAGAACTTCCTTATAGCTGATTATTTCTCCATGGAAAGTTTGGATGGTTCCGCCACCCAAGATTGTACGTGTTTGAATACGGATTGTGGGGTCTTTGGTTGTAAGAGTTCATCGTGTTCGCTTGCTCCATAGCTTATGGAAAACTCTCAACTGAAGAACAAACATTAGTAGTATGGCCAACATTACCACAAATAGCATATACCTCATTGCAAGTACTCTGTCCTTGCCCCATCATCATGTTGCACATGGTATTGACTTGCTTTGTCAATTCGGACACTAGCATCGCGAACTTGGTGTTAGCACTCACTTCATAAATTCCCTTTGCTTTCCCTCTAACACTCTTTCGTTTGGAGTTGGAACCAAGCATCTCATACAACTCGTATGTCTCCTCTGCAGTCTTTTCTCCCATGGCACTACCTGCAGCATTGTCAACTATGTCCTAGCAAGCTTGTGTCAGTCCACCATAGAAAAACTAATTCAACAATTCTAAAGGGTATTTATGATGTGGACATTGAACTAAAATCAATTTAAATGTTTCCCAAGCCTCATGGAATGACTCACCATCAAGTTGAGAGAAAGTAGCAAGTTTACCTCTTAGTTCTACAGTCTTCGCATGAGAATAAAATTTACCTATGAATTTGTTGTAGACTGCATCACAAGTGGTAAGTGAAGCTGGTGCCAATGACATGAACCAATGCTTTGC
Organism: Pistacia vera; assembly: GCF_008641045.1. NCBI lineage: Eukaryota > Viridiplantae > Streptophyta > Magnoliopsida > Sapindales > Anacardiaceae > Pistacia > Pistacia vera. Next base: position 1,516,279 of record NW_022195779.1, read on the forward strand.
TACATCCTTCAATGTATATGGAAAGTATCTCATCCTCAATTGATCTTCAGTCAAACCCTACAAAGGAAAAGTTTGCACGATTGAGTAAAAATCTCTAATAAATGTCAATGGACCTTCAATGGCCATCCCATGGAATGAAGGAAGCATTTGAAAATGGATACTCTTCAACTCATAATTCCTCACTGCAACACTCAAAACAATACAGGAGGGCAACGTTCCAATGGTAGGACGTGCATACTCCTTCATTAGGCGGGGTGGATTCACCATCTCTTCTTCTAATTCTGAATTTGATGCACTTGATTCCTCCAAACTTTCAGGTTCTCTTCTCTTTCTACCAATCAAATTCACCCTGTCAAAATAAGGAAGCACTTCTTTGTCCAACGATCGATGACCTTGCATTCAAAAGAAACTCAAAACAAAGAAAAAGTGTAACACAAAAATACACAAAACAACTAGAAAATAATAAAAACAACTAAAATAAAATCTAACTACAAAAATAAAATCAAAAATATTAAAGAAATCAAATAACTCCAACTCCCTGACAACAGCACCAAAAACTTGTTCAGTTAAAAACAACTTTAATTCCTTCGCAAGTCCATGGGTTACTATTGCAATATAGTGTACAAGTAAGGTTCGATCCCACAAAGAGTTGAGCTATCAATTAATCTAATACTGTGTAAAAACAACTAAAATAGTGAAATCAAGTTAGATAATAAAAATATCCAACAATTCAATAAAATCTAAATTAACTAAAATTCAAATAAAAATACTAAAATAACAACTAAGATAAAAACGATATCTAAACGAGCGAACAACAGTGAGAAATGGTCTAGTGTATCCAATTTCAGCATAATTATCCTACTTTATGTTATTAATCTTACCGATTTTTATCGATCCAAATCTTAGGGCCGATACTTACCAAGGTATGGTCGTGTCGTGGCCAACCGGATCAACCTAGTGTTTTCATAATCCAAACTAGCTAGTGGCGTGTAGCCTAGTCTAAATCACAAAAACCCATTATGCATAAAAGTACCAAAGCAAACACAAACCAACTCACATCTGTCGAGGGCATCATACAGACATAAATCAATCATTCATCAAAGCAATCTAAGATTAGCTAGTGGCGTGTAGCCTAACCCCAACTCATATATGTTAGAGTAGATGCCCTAGAGCCAATCAATTATTGTAGAATTGACTCTTTGTAATAATGTGCATTAATCAATAAAAGGCATTTTATTCTATATCGCATAAATCATTATTATTGCAATATGTATTGATATATGTCCTTAGAATGGTAGAGCCGTGACGAGGGTATCAAGTGTTTCAAATCTTGATAGTGAGAACCCTATGAGCACATATGGTGGCCATTCTAGAAACGTCCGTAGCCCCAGTATTATTCTGAACTAAGGGCACAGATAATACGGTAAGGCTATCATAGTGTTGAACGACCCTGTCGAAAGGCAGTGACTGATCTCACTTGTCAAGGTTGTTTGGTGACAACCTGGTGCAACACATGGGTGTTTGTTGTAGGCGATTACACCACAGCAAGTTCACTGGACTGACCCACCAGAGGATTCCATATGGATGGTAACCCCAGTGTCTATGGAACAAATCCTCTAACGAATGGTGGTGCATGTGATCCTTAGACTTGAGATCACCGGAGCGCCTTGTGCACCGATTGGTGTAGTTTGACACTAGCCTAACGCAGTTCTTTTCAGAGCTGTCAATACGGTGGTGATTGGCTGCATCAAGGAGTGTATCAAGACTATGGTGGATTGACAGAGGATTTATCACTCCCGGGTACGGGAGAAAGTTATCTCACGGCGCAATTCAGTATATGGCAATGACACTAAAACTGTGGCCACAGTGGGATTGAGTTGTTGCTCTATCCAGTTTATAATACGGGTCATTGGTCCAGAAACTGAATAAATAATATCGAGAGTAACCGAAGGTTGACACTATTTCTATGCCTTCGTCTCGTCGAGATAACGTATGATGAAAGGATCGAATTGCACGGTAACCATATCGTTGACAGGTAGCTACTTTGCTGAATCCGAATCTATCGGGTGGCCATGATGCCTTGCTAGGGGCCAATCTTGGTCTGTGTATTAGTGAGACGATTAATTGGTGTTAATCGCAATACTATACACTGCCGATATGATGAGGAGCCTAAGGGTCACACACATAGAAGACAATTTAAGATGCAAGAAGAAAGAAGGGCGTTTTCGTCTTTTAAGGCGAAAGGGTATTTTGGTAATTTCACAGTGCAATTAAATTTGCTGAGGTCGTAGCCTTTATTTAATTTGTTAGAAAAATTAAATAAGTGAAATTACGTTTAAATGTGTGTTCGCACATATTTAAATATATTATCATTATTGTTAAATGTTAATATATATTTAAATATATATATTAATTGATTTTAATTGAGATAATGATGGAAACTAAAATAAATCAAATTGGGAGTGTTTGGCAACATGGGGCGTTTGGGTTGGAGCCCAAGCCTATTCCGCATGGGATTAGGGCAAATTGATTAACTATAAAAAGAAAAGTGTGTGTGTTAATTAAAGAGATGAATTAATTTCTTCCAAAAAGAAAAAAATACACACAGCAGCCCCCTTTTGAATACACTCCCACGGCAGATTGATTTGGCCTTGAAATCAATTTCATTGATTCTTCTTTTCTTCTTAATCTTGAAGCCAAAGAGGAACTAGCAAATCCCTCTTTGGTTCTTTTAAGATTGTCTTCGTGTGGACTACGCAGGTTCGATCCTACACTTGGATCGGTAGCAAAACGTTCGTCGACAAATTTGGAGGAGCCTTCAACGTGCGTTTGTTTCTCTTAACTCATAGTGAATATTTATGCAGATGTTTTTAAATATAAATTGTAAAATCATACCCTTGATCTTGGCTCATGTAAACGATCCTGTTATATTATATTTTTCGTTTCCGCTGCGTATACGGGACCGTTTACTAACAATATAGTCAATCAATCAACTATTAAACACGATCAAAGATCAAGAGATATTCAAGATTAGATAGTGGCATGTAGCCTAACCTTGACTCATACAACCATTCAACCATAAATCAAAGGCAAATGCAATAATAGCGATTAATCAACTCAATAAACATAAATGAATGAAGTTAAGATACAGTTAGATCAATTAAACATTCGATTAAACAATAAACATAAAGTAGTCTAATTAGATTACATTGGATACACTAGGAAAGAGTTTAGCTACTCATAAATACAAGAAAACAAACCTTGATCTTACACTTACACATTTAGATGCAAAATCCACTCAAGATGATCAAGTATTTGCCTTACACAATCAATCACCCTCTCCCAAGCCTCCAAAGTTGAAAAAGTGTTCTCTAAAACCTAATATATCTGAAAAACGGAGTAAAGTTGCCTTTATATAGTTTTTAGGCAAAATGGCATAATTGTAAATGATGGTCGCCCAAATTAGGGTTGAAAATGCGGAGTTTTTCCAAATATCACGATTTGCGCCACGACTCAAAGTTTTGCACTGTGGCTCACTTTAATTGTGTCGCGGCTCATATTAACTATGTTGTGGCTCATATTAATTTCACTGCGATGCAATTTGGATTTCGTTGACTTTATGCCGCGGCTCAATTTTTATTTTGTCGTCTTCATGCCGTGGCTTAGAAAAGTGCGCTGTAGCTCAAATGCGGACTTTCACTCTTTTTCCACTCGCCTTGATTTGTCTGCACTCAGCGGGTCCAAGATGTCCGAACACCAACACAAACACAAATAATCCATCTTTTTGCACCTGAATACCTGAAAACAGAACAAAACCCGTGATTCTGGGAGATAACAAAACGAGTGAGAAAACTCATCCTAAATAATGCATTAAAACTTGAATTTCTTACAATTTCACCCCCAAATCACAAAATAAATCTGCATTTTCAACACTCAATACTTACTTATGGAAGAAGTCTATATAGAGCAACCTATTGGATTTCAGGATCCTTACAAGCCAAATTATGTGTTCAAACTAAAGAAAGCACTATATGGACTTAAATAGGCTCCAAGAGCATGGTATGAAAGACATACCTCATTCCTCCTTGATCATAATTTTGGAAGAGGTAATGCTAACAAGACTATTTTTATTAAACATGGTAGTGAGTTTCTCTGTGCTCAAATTTATGTTGATGACATAGTATTTGGTTCCACTTCACACAAACAACTGCAAGAATTTACTACTTTAATGAAAGATGAGTTTGAAATGAGCATGGTAGGAGAATTAATCATGTTCTTAGGACTACATATTAAGCAATTTAATAGTGGTTTGTTTGTATGACAATCAAAATATGCAAAGAACATGCTTAAAAGATTCAACCTTAAAAATGCAAAACATGCTAAAATACCTATGAGCTCTACCCAAAAATTGTCCAAGGATCTGAATGGGAAAAAAGATAAACAGCAAATTTTTTAGAAGCATGATAGTAAGCCTGTTGTATTTAACTACAAGTAGGCCTGACTTATGTTTTAGTGTAAGGTTTGTGCAAGATTTCAAGCTGATCCTACTGAACTCCATCTTATTGCTGTGAAGAGAATCATGAAGTATGTCTCAAGTACATATGACTTTGGATTGTGGTTTGCATATAACACTAATCCTACCTTGGTTGCCTTTAGTGATGCATATTGGGCTGGAAGCTTGGATGACAAGAAGAAAACTTCTGAAGGATGCTTTTTCCTTGGAAGCAACATCGTAACTTGGTATAGTAAGAAACAAAACTCCATCTCTCTCTCAACAGCAAGGCAAAGTACATTGCTGTAGGAAGCTGCTGTACACAGGTTTTGTGGATTAAACAAATGTTGGGTGACTATGGTTTTGATCAAGAATGTGTTACTGTTTGCTTTGATAATACAAGTACAATTAACATATCCAAGAATCCAATTCAACACTCTAAAACTAAGCACATTGATATTAGGCATCATTTCATTAGAGACTTAGCTGAAGATAGAGTGATCACCCTTGCTTATGTGAACACATAGTCCTAACTTGCTGACTTATTTACAAAGGCTTTAGATTTTCAAGTGAATTCGAGGAAGTCTGTTGGACTAACTCAACTTGTGTAGAGTTTTTCTTGTTGTTGTCATGAGATTTTTTTTTTTTTTTTTTAGTGAAACGTTAGCCTTACAAAGATGCATATAAAGAGGGGCATACAAAGACAAATCATACCCTTAATCTTCATGATTGTCTTTCTCTTTCTCTCTTTTTCCCTTCTTTCAAGGGTAGGATTTATCTTTGTATGCCCCTCTTTGTATGCATCTTTGTAAGGCTAGCATTCCTCATTTTTTTTTTCTTTGCTTTTAAACTTACAAGTATTGATGATCTATGTTGATTCATAAAGAATTGTTTCTCTCTTTGAAATGAGTGTGATGAGTGTTGTGTCCACCTTGCCTTTCACCTTAAGAAGTATAATGACTTTCTTTTATTTTTGAAATGCTTAGTGCATGTTTCTTGTCACCTTGTGAAAGACCTACCTTGTTTGTAGTGTGAAAGTCATTCTTGAGTAATTTTCTAGGATGTAGAGACCTCTATGTCCTTGGAAAATTTATCATTTAAAGGACTACCTACTAGCAAATGTGAAAACTACACTTGGTTACCTCTTGAGTTTTATGCCCATTAATCTCTATTGATATGCAAAAGAATCCAAAATATTGAGATTAAGTTTGAAAAGAAAAATAATTAATCAAAAGAAAAAGGGCATGAGGGAAGGGGGAATTGCTTTCATTTCAAATTTGACCAATGAGTCATACTCACCCCTTGAGGACACTTCACACACATATGATTAAGAATGTTTGCTTTTGTTACTCAATTGTGACTTAAAGGAGTGATCCCTTTCAGTTGTGAAATGTTCATTGGATGAGATACTCATGCATTTCTTTCATAGGTTGAGAAATGATTTTTGTGTCTTCTAATTAGATCAATATTACTTATCTCTTTAAATCTCATGAAATTTTTGTTTGAGCTCATGACCTTTTTATACTTTTTTTAGCCTGTTACCTTTGTTTCTATGTCACCACCTTAAGTATTAATGTGTTAACCTGCTTGCTTCATGATGATCATATTTGTCTTTTCAGTCACCACCCTCTGTTACATTGTTCTAAATTGTAAAATTGATTCTTGAATGTTCACTCTGACATTTGTGTCACCACTTGATGGTTGAAATTGCTTGTTTTTTATCTATTGTGTGACCACTTCTCAAGTGAGGTCATCACCGTGACATTGGTGCTGTTGGAGTGTTCACTTTGAGTTCAAGGTGCTCCCCGTGTCTTTAAGTAACAGATTGGATTAAAACCCTGATTTTCTCTAAGGTTTTACTTTATAAAGAGTTACCACTTTAGGTTTTTCTCATTCATTTAAAACCTTATGTCATCCATCTCCTTCTCTAAAAAAACCTCCATATTATTTTGTTTCATTGAAAAATATGATTTGCTTGATTTCTTGTTCAATGGATCACCAAGAGTCATTCTTTGCTAATACTCAAAGAGCCGTTGAGTCAAAAAATAAAGCAAGAACAAGCCAGTCCTCACGAGCCATTGACATTGATCGCGCTGCATTGTCAGGTGATAACACTCCAACAGTAATGCAATCTGTGTCCAGCTCATCAACCATAAACATTTCATCCTCTAACGAACAACCAATCAAGCGATTGAAGCGAACAAAGGCATCTCCTACAAAATCAAAGGGCAAATAACCTCAATTAGAGGCATCCAAAGGTAAGAAGAAAGCAAAAGCTTCTCCTTAATTTGAGGCCATGGGTAAACATAAAAATTTTAGCTCTCCTATTGCTGAATCTAGGTTTAGAGAAAGGCTTGTAGTTAGAACAACTATCTATGAATCTCATGTTGAGTTATCTAATTTTCCCGATATTGCCCATATTGACTCTGAGAGAAAATGGGAAGGAACTATTGTCCATCTTGTCACTCCATGCCAAGGTTTTGTCCAAGAATTTTATTCCAATTTTAGGAAAGACCTGGACCTACTGAAGTTTAAGAAAAATAAAGTTTGTGTCAGGGGAACTTGGATAGAATCACCCCTAGTGTAATTAGGACTCATTTGAGATTGTCTGTTGTTGAAATGGCTGATGATTTGGCTGTCCCTGCCGAGGACTTGGGGAATTTAGCAAATGAACTCATTGGTAGAGTTGTGACCACCTAGCCCTAGTTTGGTTACATTGCTTCCAATGTGCTCACCCTTCTATACAAGATTCTGTTTAAAATAGCCTTTACAAACTGGTCACCCTCTAGGCAAAATTTATCTGATAGGCTAGACAAAGCCCGGTGTTAGAGTAGGTGCCCTAGAGCCAATCAATTATTGTAGAATTGACTCTTTGTAATAATGTTCATTGATCAATAAAACGCATTTTTGTTAGTAAACGACCCAGTTACGCAGCGGAAAACAAAAACATAAACTCTATGGATCGTTCCTTAGAACCAAGATCCGGATACAAAAATCACAGTATATATAAAATAATCTAATCTGCAGAAAAATTAGTTCAAGGTTTAAGAAACCATACCCACGTTTGGAGGCTCCACCAATATTGTCTCTGAACGTGTTTGCTACCGATCCAAGTGTAGGATCGAACCGTAGAGGTCCACACGAAGACAATCAACAAGAACCAATAAGGGATTTGCTAGATCCTCCTTGGCCTTAAGAAATTAAGAAGAAAACAAAAGAAGTATTTGATTTTCAGTCAAACAGTAAAAGTGGTATGGGAGAGTTTTTGGGGCTGGAGGTTTTCTCTTTTTCAATGAAGAATGAAATAATAAAATAACACACTTATCATTTTCAACTAAAACCTTTTCTTTTATAGTGTTATTTTAGTTGCCCTATTCCCATATGGAATGGGCTTGGGCTCCAACCCAAACACCCCCAAATTTGCCAAACACTCCCAATAAGATATGTTAATTTAATTCATCATTATCTCAATTAAAATCAATTAACATATATTTAATATATATATTAACATTTAACAAAAATGATAATTCATTTAAATATATGTGAACACATATTTAAACGGAATTTCACTTATTTAATTTTTTTAACAAATTAAATAAAGGCTACGACCTTAGCAAATTTAATTGCACTGTGAAATTACCAAAATACCCTTTCGCCCAAAAATATGAAAACGCCCTTCTTTCTTCCTGACTCTTAAATTATCTTCTATGTGTGTGACCCATAGGCTCCTCATCATACCGGAAGTGTATAGTATCGCGATTAACACCAATTAATCGTCTCACTTATACACAGACCAAGTTGGCCCCTAGCAAGGCATCATGGCCACCCAATAGATTCAGATTCAGCAAAGTAGCTATCTGTCAACGATATGGTTACCATACAATTCGATCCTTTCATCATTCATTATCTCGACGAGACGAAGGCATAGAAATAGTGTCAACCTTCGGTTACTCTCGATATTATGTATTCAGGTTCTAGACCAATGACCCGTATTATAAACTGGATAGAGCAACAACTCAATCCGACTGTGGCCACAGTTTTAGTGTCATTGCCATATACTGAATTACGTCGTGAGATAACTTCTCCCGTACCCGGGAGTGATGAATCCTCTATCAATCCACCATAGTCTTGATACACTCCTTGATGCAGCCAATCACCACCGTACTGACAGCTCTGAATAGAATTGCGTTAAGCTAGTGTCAAACTGTACCAATCGGTGCACAAGACACTCTGGTGATCTCAAGTCTAAGGATCACATGCACCACCATTCGTTAGAGGATTTGTTCCATAGACACTGGGGTTACCATCCATATGGAATCCTTTGGTGGGTCAGTCCAATGAACTTGCTGTGGTATATCCACCTATAACAAGCACCCATGTGTTGCACCAGGTTGTCACCAAACAACCTTGACAAGTGAGATTAATCACTGCCTTTCGACAGGGTCGTTCAACACTATGACAGCCTTACTGTATTATCTATGCCCTTACTTTAGAATAATACTAGGGCTACGGACGTTTCTAGAATGGCCACCATATGTGCTCATAGGGTTCTCACTATCAAGATTTGAAACACTTGATACCCTTGTCACGGTTCTACCATTCTAAGGACATATATCAATACATATTGCAATAATATTTATTTACGCGATATAGAATAAAATGCCTTTTATTATTGATTAATGAACATTATTACAAAGAGTCAATTCTACAATAATTGATTGGCTCTAGTGCATCTACTCTAACAATTTTATTCTATATCGCATAAATCATTATTGTATGTATTGATATATGTCTTTAGAATGGTAAAACCATGACGAGGGTATCAAGTGTCTCAAATCTTGATAGTGAGAACCCTATGAGCACATATGGTGGCCATTCTAGAAACGTCCATAGCCCTAGTATTATTCTGAAGTAAGGGCATAGATAATACGGTAAGGCTATCATAGTGTTGAACGACCATGTCGAAAGGTAGTGACTGGTCTCTCTTGTCAAGGTTGTTTGGTAACAACCTGGTACAACGCATGAGTGCTTACTATAGGCAAGCTCACTGGACTGACTCACCAAAGGATTCCATATGGATGGTAACCCCAGTGTCTATGGAACAAATCCTTTAACGAATGGTGGTGCATGTGATCCTTAGACTTGAGATCACCAGAGCGCCTTATGTACCGATTGGTATAGTTTGACACTAACCCAATGCGATTCTATTCAGAGCCTTCAATACGGTAGTGATTGGCTGCATCAAGGAGTGTATCAAGACTATGGTGGATCGACAGAGGATTCATCACTCCCGCGTACGGGGTAAGTTATCTCACGGTGCAATTCAGTAAATGGAAATGACACTAAAACTATGGCCACAATGGGATTGAGTTGTTGCTCGATCCAGTTTATCATTCAGGTCATTGGTCCAGTAACTGAATACATAATATCGAGAGTAACTGAGGTTGACACTATTTCTGTGCCTCGGTCTCGTAGAGATTACGAATGATGAAAGGATTAGATTGTACGAAAACCATATCGTTGACAGGTAGTTGCTTCGCTGAATCCGAATCTATCGGGTGGCCATGATGCCTTGTTAGGGGCCAATCTTGGTCTGTGTGTAGTGAGACGATTAATTGGTGTTAATTATGATACTACACACTACCGAAATGATGAGGAGCCTACGGGTCACATACATAGAAGATAATTTAAGAGCCAGTTTATAAGAAGGGCTTTTTCGTCTTTTTTGGTAAAAGGGTATTTTGGTAATCTCACAATACAATTAAATTTGCTAAGGTCTTAGCCTTTATTTAATTTGTTATTAAAATTAAATAAGTGAGATTATATTTAAATATGTGTTCGCTTATATTTAAATGAATTATTGTTATTATTAAATGTTAATATATGGTATATATATTAATTTAATTTAATTGAAATAATAATAATAGTTAAAATATCTAAATGGGGCTGTTTGGACATTAGGGTTGTTTGGGTCAGTGTCCAAGCCAATTCCATGATGAAATAGGGCATAGTATGCACTATATAAGTGCAACACTTTGTGAATTAATAATGGAATTGATTTCATTCACAAAATTAAAAAATCCAGCCCTCTTTTCTCTGTTCCACGCCAGATTGCTTTTATGCTTGAATCAAAATTTTATTTTGATTTTGTTCTTGGTTCTTAAGGCTAAAGAGGTTCTAGCAAATCCCTCTCTAGTTCCTTAGGGTTATCTTCGTGTGGACTAATGGTGGTTCGATCCTACCCTTGGATCGATAGCGAAACCCATTCAGAGATAAGTTGGAGAGCCTCCAAACGTGCGTATGGTTTCTTAACTTTAAACTATTTTCTTGCAGATTTGTATTTAATGTATAAATTGTTAAATTTGTGCCATGATCTTGGTTCTAAGGAACGATCCATGTTGTTTATGATTTTTTGTTTTCCACTGCCATGACTTGATCATTTCCTAACAGTGGTATCAGAGCCAAGGGTACCAAACTTTATAGTTTATTGTCCGATTTATAACATGTATTTGATTGATAACATGTTATTTTTGTTAAATCTGCAAAATCTACTTTTGAATGAGTGATTCAATTGATCAATTGGTTTAATAATGTGTTGATGGATGAAATATTGGTTGGTTGGTTGGTATCCTGGTCGAATGCTTGTGTGTTCGATTTGATTTGGATACGTGTTATTACGCGAAAAACTGCAAAAATGTGAACTGTACGCTTCAATGATTTGCAGACTTTGCCACGGCAACGTTCTTGCTGGAAATTTTCAGGGTTGCCTGTTTCGCTGCAGCAACAAAGTTTCTGTCCCAATTTGTGTCTTACGTGAAAGGACCAAACTGCAGTTTTTGATAACCTACAAAGACAATAATCATTCTACATGCAGCGACAAAGTTTCTGTCCCAATTTGTGTCTTACGTGAAGGGACCAACTATAGTTTTTGATAACCTATAAAGACAATAATCATTCTACACATATAAGAGAGTAATTAATAATAAACCCACCCAATTCAAAAATTGATTGTTTTTGAAATGTATGCCATGTACTTATTTGTATATTGCATGGTGCTCAGTACATCATGTTAGAGTAGGTGGCCTAGAGCCAATCAATTATTGTAGAATTCACTCTTTGTAATACTGTTCATTGATCAATAAAAGGCATTTTATTCTATATTGCGTAAATCATCATTGTATGTAATGATATATGTCCTTAGAATGGTAGAACCGTGACGAGGGTATCAAGTGTTTCAAATCTTGATAGTGAGAACCCTATGAGCACATATGGTGGCCATTTTAGAAACGTCCATAGCCCTAGTATTATTCTGAAGTAAGGGCACATATAATACAGTAAGGCTATCATAGTGTTGAACTACCCTGTCGAAAAACGGTGACTGATCTCACTTGTCAAGGTTGTTTGGTGACAACCTGGTGCAACACATGGGTGCTTGTTGTAAGCAAGTTCACTGGACTGACCCACCAAAGGATTCCATATGGATGGTAACCCTAGTGTCTATGGAACAAATCGTCTGACGAATGGTGGTGCATGTGATCCTTAGACTTGAGATCACCGGAGTGCCTTGTGCACCAATTGGTGTAGTTTGACACTAGCCTAACACAGTTCTATTCAGAGTTGTCAATACGGTAGTGATTGGTTGCATCAAGGAGTGTATCAAGACTATGGTGGATCGACAGAGGATTCATCACTCCCAAGTACGGGGGAAGTTATCTCATGGCGTAATTTAGTAAATGGAAATGACACTAAAACTGTGGCCACAGTGGGATTGAGTTGTTGCTCGATCTAGTTTATAATTTAGATCATTGGTCCAGTAACTGAATACATAATATCGAGAGTAACTAAGGATGACACTATTTCTATGCCTCGGTCTTATAGAGATTACGGATGATGAAAGGATTAGATTGTATGAAAACCATATCGTTGACAGGTAGCTGCTTCACTGAATCTGAATCTATCGAGTGGCCATGATGCCTTGCTAGGGGCCAATCTTGGTCTGTGTGTAGTGAGACGATTAATTAGTGTTAATCACGATACTACACACTACTGGTATGATGAGGAGCCTATGGGTCATACACATAGAAGATAATTTAAGAGCCAGTTTATAAGAAAGGCGTTTTCATCTTTTTAGGCGAAAGGGTATTTTGGTAATTTCACAGTGTAATTAAATTTGCTAAGGTCGCAGCCTTTATTTAATTTTATTATAAGTGAAATTACGTTTAAATATGTGTTCGCATATATTTAAATAAATTATCATTATTGTTAAATGTTAATATATTATATATATGTTAATTGAATTGAATTGAGATAATGATAATTAAAATTAAAATATCTAAATGGGGCTGTTTTGATACAAGGGGTGTTTGGGTTGGTGCCGAAGCTCATTCCATGATGGAATAGGGCAAAGTGTGCACTATATAAGTGCAAAACTTTGTGAATTGATTTTTTATTTTCATTTCATTCAAAAGAAAAACCTCCAACCCCATTTTTCTCTCCCACGCCAGATTGCCTTTTGCTTGAAACAAAGTTTGCTTGATTTCTTCTTGGTTCTTAAGGCTAAAGAGGATCTAGCAAATCTCTTTTTAGTTCCTTGGGGTTATGTTCGTGTGGACTACATTGGTTCGATCCTACTCTTGGGTCGGTAGTGAAACCCGTTCACAGACAAGTTGGAGGAGCCTCCAAACGTGCGTATGATTTCTTAACTCTAGACTAAATTTACTGTAGATTCTAATATAATGTATAAACTATAAATTTGTGCCCTGATCTTGGTTCTAAGGAACGATCCATCTTGTAAATAATTTTGTTTTCCGCTGCCATGACTTGATCGTTTGCTAACACATGAGCCTTATGACCTATGGTGAATGCTCTAAATTATTTTTGGGTATGTATGGTTGTAAGTTTTAAAATAGGGCCTGCGTGTCCTACCTTTCTTCCATTTCTCGATGTACATTCTCTTCTCATCTCATTCCCCTCAAATGTAAATCGAGGTTTCTAAATTTATTAATGTAAAATTATTTTGAGATTAATTTTATTGTAAATTTAGTATGATGTTTTTGTAATGTGCTTGAGACAGAGCAACGGACGAGGCAATCATACTTGAAGACTCAAGATATTTTTACAGGACCCCTAGGTGACCTATCGATTCCTCTAGGCTCGAGGAAATCGGTTTTAGTTGGGCCATCTACCGGCACGTTTTAATATTTTGTTTAGAATGCATGCTAAGGTTGAATGTTCAATAACATGCCAAACAATGTCATTCTAACAAAGATAATAATCTAGTGAGACACTAAATAATAAACCCTCAATTAAAGTATATTAAGTCATGTATGCCTTCCATCACCATGGTTTTAATCAAACCACTATTCGTCGAAACCTTGTTTGCCAAAGCGAAGGCTACACTTCTACCAGTAGGAGGTTAAAATTCATTGGAGTTTTCCTTAATAGTGATGGGTCATTTTAAAATGACGGTTTTTCTTGTTTGCCAAAGCGAAGGTTGATAAACGTGTCATAGGCATAGTAGAGAAGTACACATATTGTGTTTATGTGGTGGCATGTAGTGTCCACTCTAATGATACTGAGAATCATACTTGAGGACGATGGTTGGGGCCATTGGATTGTGTGATACTGAGAACCACGCTTGATTAACAGATCATAAATCGCTAGAAGTAACTCCATTGAATGCGCATCCCGTAGTCAACATGAAATCTACCTACACAAAAGAAAGAACACATGGTGTCTTGGAATAGAATCCATGTTGTCGTTTAGTCATCATAAAGTTTGCAGAAATTAAAACAAACACACAAATAAGAAAAAAAGAAATCAAAATAAAAGTAAATAAAGTTTATACAAATTGAAAACAAAATAAAAACAAATAAAACAACACACAAAATAAAATGCTGAAAATGAAATAAAACATACTGAAAAGAAGCCAAACATCAACATGCATAAAACAAAAATTAAACAAGCAAAAACAGCAAAAATTAAACACACAAAAGCACATAAATCAAGGCAAAGTCACTAGAAATCACAGAGCCACTTAACAGTCCCTAGCAACGGCGCCAAAAACTTAACAGACATACAAAGTTTAATCTTTTGCAGGTGCATGAGTCACAATCGCAGCATTGTGCACGAGTAAGGGTCGATCCCACAGAGACTGGAGGTGGTCTCACAATCCTAGTAACCATGACTTGTGAAAACAACACGAATTGAGATAAAGAAAAACATGTAAACGACATTAAAGTAAATCTAAATCTAACACTTTACAAAGGATCCCAGGGTTCTAACTTTGTCATAATTATCAGGCTATGTGTTCATTGTAAAACTATTGTTCTCTCCACTCCATTCTAGGGTTCATACATCATCGGGTTCAACCTAGTACTTTCATCATTCAAACAAGCTAGTGACGTATACCCTTGTCTAAACAACAAAGAAACCAATTCGCATAGACACAAATCATCCATTCACAGAGCTAATCAAGATAGGTATAGTGTCTCTTGTTTCTAAGGTGTTATCGCGACCATTTGGAATAACCTAGTGTTTCCATAAACTAAACTAGCTAGTGGTGTATAGCCTAGTCTAGTAACGAAAACCCATTAAGTGCAAGACGATCTTAAAGACAATAACAATCTATACCCGGGCAGGGCTACAAATCAATCATTCCATACCCAATCTTGTCTCATACAATCAATCAACTAACATCAAGGTTGATCAGGCCCTGACATCAACTAAAGATTGAATTAAATGCAATGAATGAATCTAGAGCATAATAGAATGGATCAAACAAATAGAATAACAATAAAACACAAGGCTTCAAATAGATTACATCAAATCCCTAGAAAGCAAAATACAACATAAAGGAAAAGAAACAACAACACCTGGAACCATAATCATGAAGAACAAAGGAGGAGAAGAGGAAGAGAACCTCCTCTCCTTTCCAATCTCCACCTTTCCAAGAAATCCCAAATGTATTCTCTCCCTAAATGTGTACATCAAAACATCAAAACTCCCTAAAACTAGACTGAAGCTGCCTTCATATAGTTTTTAGATAAAATGGCAAACTTGTAAATACGGGTAGCCAAAATTAGGACTGGAAATGCGACATTTTCACATTCGATGTGATTTGCGCCCTAACACAGTTTATTTGCGTAGCGGCTCAGTTTAATTGCACCGCAGCTCAATTTAATTGCACCCCAGCGTAGTTTAATTGTGCCGCAGCGCGGTTTTGGCGATTTTTATTTAAAAAACCCTATCACACCATGACTCAAATGAATTGCGCTACAATGCAATTTGGATTTTGTCGAATTTATGCCGTGGCGCATAAAAATGTGCTACAACTCAAAATCAGTTTTGTCGTCTTCACTCGGTGGCTCAAAAAAGTGTGCTGTGGCTCAGATGTAGAATTTCACTCTTTTTTCGGTCGCCTTGATTTATCTGTACTCAACGGGTCCAGGATGCCCAAACACCAACACAAGCACCAATAATCCATCTTTTTGAACTGAATACCTGAAAACACAACAAAACCCGTGATTTTGGGAGATAACAAAACAAGCAAGAAATCACATCATAAATCATGCATTAAATCTTAAATTCCTTACAGTTTCACCCCCAAATCACTAAATAAATCTACATTTCCAATACTCAACAATGACCCACCAAGACCTTGACCGACTGTGCTTCATCGATGTCACCCCAACAGGTCAAAACTCAACCAGTGACCAATCTGGTTTGTCAGCACTAAGGAACAGCTGATGATCCCAGCACCGCCAGGCATATTCTACCCATGAATGTGAGTCCCACAGGCAAACCAACCCTAGGAGGTGACCAGGCACACAACCTATAAGAGAAGATGAAAATAGTGGTCGTTAGAGAGATATTGAACTACTCGATAGTATCCCTAACATCAACATGCCAGTTGTAACCATGCTCAAAGTAGGCCCAAACCTCACAAGCTCATGAGACGAGTCATGTGCACCAATTTACCAATGACCAACGTTCCAGTTATAACCAATGTCCTGAGCAATGCACTGATGAGCATGATAGCAACTACTAGCCCAACCATCATGACTCAACCTCACGCATCAATCCACATAATGGAGGGGGCTCATAAACAATAGATTTGGGAACTCGCCTGCTCGCTGTAAGGCTGAATAGAGCCAGCCAGAGTAACCCCTATAACGAAGACTTAGATCGGGTGCAAAAAATGCTTGATAATCTAAGAGCCCGCCAGAACAATGTGGCGGAAGAGATAGTGAGTTCTCCATTCATAAAGGAAGTTTGCTAGGCCTTGCTTCCCTATGGAGTCAGGGCGCTAGAAAGCAAGTTCTATGGGAAAAGAGATCCCAAAGACCACTTAGACTCTTTCAATGACTTGATGGAACTACACCAAGTCTGTGACTTGGCAAAGTGTTGCTACTTCGCGGTCAATTTGTAGGGGATGCCAAGAGGTGGTACAAAAGGCTTAAGGCAAACTCAATTAGCTCCTGGAAATAGTTCTCCTTGCTGTACATACAACAATTCCAAGCAAGGAGACAGTTCAAAATGTCGCTCAACTACCTGAGCAATATTTGTTAGGAGAGAGATGAAACACTGACCTCATATTTGACGAGGTTCCAGAATGAACAAGCCAAGGTCGCAGATGCACCCGAGGAATCAATCTAGACTTTGCTAATTGCGGGCATCAGGCTGCAAATGGAGCTGTGGAATGCACTACTCAGCTTCACTAATGCATACTCGGGATATAACCAAATCCCGATGTATCAACCTGATGAAGAACACACCTCATTTATTACTGACCAGGGTATTTATCGTTACAGGGTTATGCCATTTGGCTTGAAGAATACTAGGGCAACCTACTAGCGTTTGGTGAACAAGATGTTCACTGAGCAAATCAAAAAAACGATAGAGGTGTATATTGACAACATGCTTGTCAAATCAAAGGTCGTAGAAAGCCACATTAAGCACTTGGGGGAAATGTTCAACATCATTAGAAAATATAGAATGAGGCTCAACCCTCTAAAGTGTGATTTTGGAGTAAGCTCGAGAAAGTTTGTGGGTTTCCTTGTTAATCAGCGAGGTTTCGAAGCCAACCCTAAAAAGATTCAAGCTCTCCTGGATATGAAAAGCCCGACCAGCATAAGGTAGGTTTAGAGCTTGATAGGGCATGTGGCCGCACTTAGCAAGTTTGTTTCCCGACCCATAGATAGATGCCTACCATTATTTGAAACCCTGAAGGGAAACAAGGGTTTCAAATAGACGGAGGATTGCGAGAAAGCATTCTAGGAATTGAAGAAGCATTTAGGGCAACCTCATTTGCTATCAAAGCCTATCCAGGGTGACCCTTTGCTTTTGTATTTATCAGTATCTAAGTCTGCAATCAGTGTGGCTTTGGTACACGAAGAAGAGGGAGTGCAATGGTTGGTGTACTACGTGAGCAAAAGGTTGCTCGATGTTAAGACAAGACACCTTGACACCTGTACACTTGTCATTGCCGCTCAAAAGCTGCGGCCCTATTTCTAGGCGCACTCCATACATGTGTTGACAAACTTTCTACTAAGAAAAATAATGCAGAAGCCCGAGGCATTGGGTTGATTGATTCAGTGGACAATGGAGATAAGTTAGCATGATATCAAGTACACTCCAAGAATAGCAATAAAGGGTCAAGCTTTAGTAGACTTTATCTCAGAATTTTCCTATCAGCCCGAGGGAGAAATAAGCCCCCCAAGGGCGAGCACCTTGAAAGCGAGCAAACCAAAAAAAACCAAAGTTTGAAAGTTTATGCAATGGACTTTGTATATGGACAAGTGCTCAAATGAGAAGGGGATAGGAGCTGGGCTCTTGCTCGAAAGTCCTAAAGGGAACTCGATCCGAGCTATAGTCAGATTTAGGTTCGCTACCTCAAAGAACGAGGTAGAATACGAAGCAATGCTCGCGGGATCCACCTCGCTAAAGAAATGGGGGCAAAGTCCATAAAGATCTATAGCGACTCTCAGCTCGTGGTCCACTAGATTTTCGGGGAATATCAGGCAAAGGAAGACAAAATGGCATCCTATCTTCGACATGTAAAATTAGAGCTCGAGCAGTTCAAATCTTTCACTATTCTTCAGATCTCGAGAGAGAATAATTTAGTGGTCGATGCTCTAGCTCGCCTAGCTTCGACAATTAGTCAAGAAAAGACTGATTCAATACCTGTCAAATTTCTCCCAAGTCCTAGCATGCTTGATTCACAGGAATCAGTCTTAGTAATAGGCAAAGATACAGCTGGATAGATGCAATAATTGCCTATCTAAAAGATGGAACAGTGCCTAAAAGAAGAAATGAAGCCAAGACATTCCAAGCAAAGTCAGCTTGATACACGCTTATCAATGACAAACTATATAAGCATGGATACAATTCACCGCTCTTATGGTGTGTTGATCATGAAGACGTAGATTATCTCTTGAGAGAAATCCATGAAGGCATCTATGAGAGCCATGTAAGGGGCAGATCTTTAGCGTACAAGGTGATTCGCCATGATAATTATTGGCCAATAGTTTTTTACGACGCAGCAGATTATGTGTGTAGGTGTGACAAATGTCAGAGATTTACAGATGTTCCGCAGGCTCCACCCCAAGAGTTATCTACTCTAACAAGCCCTTAGCCATCTGTAATTTGGGGCATCGACCTGATAGACCCTTTGCCTCAAGGAAAAGGGGGTGTTAAGTTCTTAGTAGTTGCTGTGGACTACTTCACCAAGTGGGCATAAGCTGAGCCTTTAGCTGCCATCACATCGAACAAGTTGAAGGATTTCATCTACAGAAACATCATTTGTAGATTCAGAATTCCCCATACCATAATAACCGACAATGGGAAATAGTTTGATTCTAAGGAATTCAAATCTTTCTATGAAAGGCTCAGTATCAAGAAGAGCTTCACCGCTGTTTATCAGCCTCAAGCTAATGGCCAAGTGAAGGCTCTGAACAAAGTGATGGTTGAGTTCAACTCCCCGAAATCGAGCCTGAGCTGTTCAGTCTCTGCCTCGACCCTTTGGTGACCATCCACCTCTTTGGTGCGCTCGAGCAAGACCATTTTAAACTTAGCCTCCCAATCTAAGGCAGCTTTCTGAGCCAAGGTGAGCTTGGAGCTTAGCTTATTGTTGTCACCTTACTATTGTGCCTAACTTTCTTAGCCCTAATCACCTTTACCTCAGCCTTTGCCCGAGCGATCTCAGTTGTTGGAATAGGTGCCCTAGAGCCAATCAATTATTGTGGAATTGACTCTTTGTAATAATGTTTATTAATCAATAAAAGACATTATCTACTATATCATGTAAACCATAGCTGTATGTATTGATATATGTCCTTAGAATGGTAGAACCGTGATGAGGGTATAAAGTGTTTCAAATCTTGATAGTGAGAACTCTATCAGCACATACGGTGGCTATTCTAGAAACGTCCGTAGCCCCAATATTATTCTTACCACGGGCACATATAATATGTTGAACGACCCTGTCGAAAGGCAGTGATAGATCTCACGTGTCAAGGTTGTTTGTTGACAACCTGGTGCAACACATGGGTGCTTGCTATATGCAAGTTCACTGGACTGACCCACTAGAGGATTCCATATAGATGGTAACCCTAGTGTCTATAGAACAAATCCTCTAATGAATAGTGGTGCATGTGATCCTTAGACTTGAGATCACCGGAGCGCCTTGTGCGTCGATCGGTGTAGTTTGACACTAGCCCAATGCAGTTCTATTCAAAGCTGTAATACGGTAGTGATTGGCTGCATCGAGGAGTGTATCAAGACTATGGTGGATTGACAGAGGATTCATCACTACTGGGTATGATAGAAGTTATCTCACGGCGCAATTCAGTTAATGACAATGACAGTAAATCTATGATCACAATGGGATTGAGTTGTTGCTCAATCCAATTCATTATTCTTGTCATTTGTCCAGTAACTGAATACAAATATATCGAAAGTAAGCTGAGGTTGACACTATTTCTATGTCCCAGTCTTGATGAGATAACAAATGATGAAAGGATTAGATTGCACGGTAACCATATCGTTGACAGGTAGCTGCTTCACTGAATCTGAATCTGAATCTATCAGGTGGCCATGATGCCTTACTAAGGGCCAATCTTGGTTTGCGTGTAGTGAGACGATTAATTGGTGTTAATTGAAATACTACACACTGCTGGTATGATGAGGAGCATATGAGTGACACACATAGAAGATAATGTAAGAATTAGTTTGTGCAAGGGGTGTTTTCATCTTTTAGGACAAAAAGATATTTTGGTAATCTCATAGAACAATTAAATTTGTGAGGTTGTGGCCTATATTTAATCTAATATTAAAATTAAATAAGTGAGATTATATTTAAATATATGCACAAATAAATTTAAATGGATTATTATTATTATTATTATTATTATTATTATTATTATTATTATTATTATTATTAAATGTTAATGTATTTCTATAAATACATTTATTGAGTTTAATTGGAAATAATAATAATTATAATTAAAATATCATGATTGGGAGTGTTTGGATATAGGGGCTATTTGGGTTGAAGCCCAAGTATATTCCTTAATGAAATAGGGTTTTATGAGCACTATATAAGTGCAAGGTTTTTGTGAATTTGATAAGTGAATAGAAATTCATTCAATCTTTTTCATTGAAAGAAAAGAAAACACACAACTCTCTCCCTATGTCACACCACCTTGCTTCATTGAATCAAAGTTCCTTTGATTCTTGAATTTGGTTCTTGAAGTTAAAGAGGATCTAGCAAATCCTTCTTTAGCTTTTCAGATTATCTTCGTGTGGATTATCGCTGGTTCGATCCTGCTCTTGGATCGATAACGAACCCAGTAGGAGACAAGTTTGAAGGAGCCTCCAAACGTGCGTATGAACTCTAAACTTTACTCTGATCGTTCATATTACTGTAGATTTTGATTTAACATATAAATTGTGCCTTGATCTTGGCTTTAATGGGAACAATCTATGCTCTAAAAATTTTTATTTTCTGCTGCCATGAGTTAGATCGTTTCCTAACAGTGGTATCAGAGCCTAGGGTACCAGATTTTATAGTTTAATATATGGTTGATAACATGTATTTGATTGATAACATGTTGCTTTGTTAAATCTATATAAAATCTGCCTTGAGAGCATGTTTTAAGAAATCAATATACTTGATTAATTTAATTTGTTGATGATCTGCAAGATTGGTATATTGAGATTTGGATTTTTGTTGAGATCAGATGATTAGATTGATTGTGAAATCTGTTTGGCATTTTATTTGTTGCTGGTTGAACTGATCTGATGCAGATCAGTGTACGCTTGCCGCATCGCTGCGGTGATTGTTGTTTGGCATACTCCCTGATTGTAAAATAGCACTCACCGTGGCGATATAATCCATCGCCGCGGTGATCATCCTTAGCGTGAGCGCTGATATCGCTGATTGAATATCAGCGCTCACTGCGGTGGTATAACTCATTGCCGCGATGATCATAGTCTAAGGTGTGCACTAACGAAAATCAACGATTGCCACGGCGATATAACCCATCGTTGCGGCAATCGCATGTGGTGCATGTTTGCAATGAAAATCAGCGCACACAGTAGCGATATAATCCATAGCCGCAGCGAGCGTACTTTCGAGTGTGTAGGGGCCAAAGTGAAAATTTTTAAAACTTTTGGACCAATGGATTTGCAAATTGTCAAGGGGTAATTGATAATTCACCCACCCTATTCAAAAATTGGTTGTTTTTTAATGTATGCAACGTACTTGTTTGAATATTGCATGGTGCCCGGTACATAAGCTTTAGACCTATGGTGAATGTTTTAAAATATTTTGGGTATGTATGGTTGCAAATTTTTAAAATAGGGCCTAAGTGTCCTACCTTTCTTCCCCTTCTCGATGTACATTCTCTTCTCATCTCATTCCCCTCAAATGTAAATCTATTGATGTAAAATTAGTTTAAGATTAATTTCATTGTAGATTTAGAATGATGTATTTTGTAATGTACTTGAAGACAGAGTAAGGACGAGACAATCATACTTGAAGACTCAAGATGTTTATTATAGGACCCCTAGGTGACCCATCGATTCCTCTAGGCTCAAGGAAATCGGTTTTAGCTAGGCCATGTACCGACACGTTTACATTTTGTTTAGAATGCATGCTAAGATTGAATGTTTAATAACATGCCAAACGATGTCATTCTAACAAAGATAATAAAACTGGTAAGACATAAAATAAAAACTCTCAATTAAAGTATATTAAGTCATATGTATGCCTTCCATCACCATGGGTTTAATCAAACCACTGTTCGTTGGAACCTTGTTCACCAAAGCAAAGGGTACACTTCTACCTATGGGAGGTTAAATTTCATTGGAGTTTTCCTTAATAGTGATGGGTTGACTTAAAATGACAGTTTTGCTTGTTTGCCAAAGCAAAGGTTGATAAACAAGTCATAAGCATAGTAGAGAAGTACACATATTGTGTATACTTGGCAGCATGTAGTGTCCACTCTACTAATACTGAGAATCACACTTGAGGACGAAGGCTAGGCCATTGGATTGTGTGATTAGCTTATTGGCTTGCTTCACATTTGAGGCTGATAGTAGGAGCTATCAACTGGTGTGGATTAATTTTGTTGGCCTACCTAATCAACCCATTTGGGCTTGTTTGCCAAAATGAAGGTTTGAAATGGGCTAGATGGGATCTCAATCCACTAGCAAAGCCAATGGGCTTTCCCAAGTTAATGGTGAGGGCTATTGACTTGAAGAAAATAGTAGGAGCGATTGTTTAATAAAAGACATTATTAAATAATAGCAATAAACATTGTAATAACAGTTACTTATTCTGCACTTGTAGATTCACTTAAAATTGAGCAAAATAATCCCAACATCATTGCGACAAATCATCGAACTGGGAGAGAAATGGAATGGTGAGAATTTCGTTGACTAGTATAGAAGTATAAACAATATGCTTTAGTCAAACGATAGATTATACACCATTGAGCAGGTTTTGTCACCAGAGCCCGTTGATAGTTCTATCCATGAGATTGGGTATGTATATGTGAAGCATACACATGATGCGAAAGCAGAAATGACTAGATATATTGTGCTTGCATCAAAGACATCATTACTACAACAACCATGCCAGAAAATGGACTTAGCTTTTATTCTTCATTTTCTTCAAAGAAATGAGAAACATATGGTGTCTCGGTCGTTATTCAGATGTAGGATGGAAAAGGGTACGAAAATAGCAACCATATACTCAAGTTGACCAAGTATATAAATAGGCTTGAGATTTTGGGATGCAGACTTAATGAAAGTCTAGTGATAGACCTAATATTACAATCTTTGCTAGATTCTTACTCTCAATTTGTCTACGACTTCATTGAGAATGATAAGAAGAATACCCTTTCCGAGCTTCTGGATATGTTGAAGGCTACTGAGTCAGGCATGAAAATATCAGAAACATTGACGTTGATTGAAGCCAACTCAAGTGAAAATGATGTAAGGAAACGACCAAACTTATGGCAGCAAAAAACAAAAGTTTTAGAATGCATATCGTTTCCCATTAAACCAAGATCAGGGCACAAATTATACAGTTTATATGTTAAATCAAAATCTGCAATAATATGAACAATCAGAGTAAAGTTTGGAGTTCATATGCACATTTGGAGGCTCTTTCAAACTTGTCTCTGGCTGGGTTCACTATCAATTCAAATAGAATTGAACTAGTGGTAATCCACACGAAGATAACCCGAAGAGCTAAAGAGGGATTTGCTAGATCCTCTTTAGCTTCTAGAACCAAATAAAGAATCAAGAAATTTTGATTCAATATAACAAGGGTGGCGTGAGACTTGGGAGAGGGCTATGTATTTTTGTTTTCTTTCAATGAATAAATTGTTGAATGAAATAATCTCTTCACATCTTAAAAAATCACAAAACCTTGCAGTCATATAGTGCTCACAAAACCCTATTCCATTGAGGAATAGGCTTGGGCATTAACCCAAACAACCCTTATATCCAAACACTCCCAATCATGATATTTTAATTATAATTATTATTATTTCCAATTAAACTCAATTAATGTATTTATAGAAATACATTAACATTTAATAATAATAATAATCCATTTAAATATATGTGTACATATATTTAAATATAATCTCACTTATTTAATTTTAATATCAAATTAAATATAGGCAACAACCTCAGCAAATTTAATTGCAATGTGAGATTGCCAAAATACCCTTTTGCCCTAAAAAATGAAAACGCCCCTTGCACAAACTGATTCTTAAATTATCTTCTATGTGTGTGACCTGTAGGCTCCTCATCATACAAGCAGTGAGTAGTATTGCGATTTACACAAATTAATCGTCTCACTACACACAGACCAAGATTGCCCCTAGCAAGGCATCATGGCCACCCGATAGATTCAGATTCAATGAAGCAGCTACCTATCAAATATATGGTTACCATGAAATCAAATCCTTTCATATCTGTTATCTCATCGAGACTGAGGTACAGAAATAATGTCAACCTCAGTTACTCTCGATATGTATGTATTCAGTTACTAGACCAATGACTAGAATGATATCTTAGATTGAGCAACAACTCAATCCCATGTGGCCACAGTTTTAGTATCATTGCCATTTACTAATTTGCGCCATGAGATAACTTCTCCCATATCCGAGACTGATGAATCCTCTATCGATCCACCATAGTCTTGATACACTCCTCGATGCAGCCAATCACTACCGTATTGACAGCTCTGAATAGAACTACATTGGGCTAGTGTCAAACTACACCAATCAATGCACAAGACGCTCTGGTGATCTCAAGTCTAAGGATCACATGCACCGCCATTCATTAGAGGATTTATTCCATAGACACTGGGGTTACCATCTATATGGAATCCTCTGGTAGGTCAGTCTAGTGAACTTTCCTACAGCATGTGTTACACCAGGTTGTCACCCAACAGCCTTGACAAGTGAGATTTCTCACTGCCTTTTGACAGGGTCGTTCAACACTATGATAGTCTTACCGTATTATCTGTGCCCTTGGTCAGAATAATACTGGGGCTATGGAAGTTTCTAGAATGGCCACTATATATGCTCATAGGGTTCTCACTATCAATATTTGAAACACTTGATACCCTTGTCACAGTTCTACCATTCTAAGGACATATATCAATACATATAAATATGATTTACACGATATAGAATAAAAATGCATTTTATTGATCAATAAACATTATTACGAAGAGTCAATTCTACAATAACTGATTAGCTCTAGGGTACCTACTCTAACCATGGAAAGGGCTTAGAAGTCATTGGAAAGAACTGTTGCAGAAAGGAAAAGCGTTTGTCCTTACTGTGGGAATCCCAACCACTAGAGGAAACATTGCAAGGCCTTCCTAGCAAAAAGGAAGAAGAATGTTATTTCTTCGTTAAGTACGTTCTTAAGATTAACTTCTCTCGTCAACATCTTGTGTCATTGACACAAGATGTGGTACTCACACTTGACTGATGTGTAGGAACTACGGCAGAGTATATTGCTCGCCGAGGGAGAGGTGGACCTACCAGTTGGAAATGAAGCACGTGGTGCTACATTTGCTGTAGGAACTTATTGTCTAATTTAGCCAAAAGACTTGTTTCTTGGAACTTGTAGATTATTATGATCTTTCTTCAGTTTCTAGAAATTATATTTCTGTGTCAACTTAGGACAAATGAGAATATTACTTTACTAATGGATTATTGTCCTTGAGTGTAAATTGTATTATTTATGGAACTGTTTCATAATAATATGTTCTTAAGATAGACAATAAGGATAATCTAAAAAACGACAACTATGCCAACTGTGGCAAGTTGAGTTAAACATACCTGAAAGAATGTGGGATATTATTAAAACTCATATCTCCGTGTACACCCCAACATAATGGTGTATTTGAAAGGAGGAATAGGACCTTACATGAACTAGTTAGGTCCATGATGAGTTTTTACCCACATAGTTCTAGGGTTATGCCCTAGAGAATGTGACTCATGCACTGAACCATGTATCATCAAGGTCTGTAGATAAGACTCCATATAATCAATGGAGTCGGCAATAGCCCAACTTGTCTTATCTAAGGATTTAGGTTTGTGAAGCTTATGTCAAGAAATTGACTTCAAACAAGCTAGGCCCGAAATCCTACATATGTATATTTGTGGGGTATCTTGAGAAGACCAAAGGATACTATTTCTACCCCCCAGAAGAGCACAAAATTTTGTCACTCGTACTGGTGTCTTTCTGGAAAAGGAATTTTTCTAAGAAGTACTACTGGAAGAAAAGCAGAAGTCGATGAAGTTCTAGAACCATAAGATACATTAGACAAAGGACGGGAAGATGTACGACAAGAGGTGGTTGAACATCGTGAGGAGGTTACCCCATAATTTGTCGATCAAAGTGAACCACTTCAGGTAGCACATGAGCTACGTAGATCTGGGAGAGTACGTCGTGAGCCCGAGAGATATGGTTTTCTCATTACTCAGCGTGATGACGTACTGGTCTACCAAGACAATGAACCCAAAACCTACGATGAAACTGTATCGGATCCAGATTCCATTAAATGGTTTAAAGCCATAAAATCTGAGATGGACTCCATGTACCAGAACCAGTCATGATTTTTGGTGGATCCACCTAAAGGGTTAAAACCCATAGGGTGTCAATGGGTCTTCAAGAAAAAGATTAACATGGATGGCAAGGTGCATACATATAAAGCACAACTAGTTGTCAAAGGTTTCAAACAAATTCATGGTATTGACTATGAAGAAACCTTTTTCCGATTGCCATGATTAGATCCACCTAGATTATGCTTATGATTGCTGCATATTATGCCTATGAAATTTGGCAAAAGGATATCATAACTGCTTTCCTGAATGGAAACCTTGAGGAGGATGTGTGGTGCGTGTTTCCTACAACATGCAAATGTAGCAAGTATACTAGTCGTACAAGTAATAGAATGATGAGTGAGTATCGTTCCCACCAGGATTGTTAGCTAAGCACTAAGCTTCCTACTATTCTCAAGTTAGAGCAATCGATTTCTTTTGTATTAATGGGAACAATTTTAATTAAAGGAAACAAAATATGACTAAAATTTAACTATGAAATGCGAGATGAAGAAATACGGATAAAATCAATTCAATTAAAAAGGGTAGGGTTTTGACTTCATTCGGACTTTTGGGTTAAACCTAAAAATTAAACTACATTCACATTCATATGCATTGGTTGTAAATCGAACTCTTAAGGTGTTAAACATACCTTCTCAGGCTATGTTTTCCTATTCTTCCTTATTAGCTTTCTGCACCCAACAATTTGAAAGTTAACAATTCAAACTCATTAAGCATAAGAATCCTACAATGATTTCATTAATTCTTGAATCTATCTCTAGCATCCAATACTATAATGGTGATTACCCAAGAAGCCTAACATGATTCATTTCTCAATCTCATCATGTTCATCACACAAAGCATTAAAACTCAGAGCAAACACACAATCAAAGCATAGTCATATGAACATAAAACAATCAATCACTTAACCCATTAAAATCCGAATTACAATCAAAGCCCTAACCCAAAATGGGTTAGTTCATAGCTAAATCAACACTACAATTAAGAAAAACGATAATATTCAAGTTCAACATAATGAAAAGTAAGAGAAAGGACAAGAAATCTCCCCAAATGATGAATCCCTTGGTTCAAAATCGAATCTTCACCCTTCTAATTGCTAAATCTCTCTAAGCTTAATCAAAGAAAATGTAAAAGCTACTAAACCTACTTCCTGGACCCCCCTGACAAAAAGGTTAAGTGTTTCTTTTATAACTTGCCCAAAATCCTAAGAAAAACACGCACAAAGTAAAACTATGCGTTTCACAAAACTAGAATTTACGACCATCGCCGCGGCGAAGAAGAAATTTCGCCGCAGCGAAGAACCAAACAGATATGCTGCGTGACTGGCTCTTTTCGCCGCAGCGAAGCTTCTTGAAAAGTTTTGAAATTACAGAACTGCCACTCTACTTGCATCTTCACTTGATTCTTCGATTCTCGATGCTCTCCCTTTGGAACAAGCCTCATCGTGCTTTATCCTGCTTCAGAACTCTCATAACTTCTGAGATCCGCTAACTTCTGAGTCAAAAATTTCCAATTTTGTCCTTATTTGCTCAAAATGTCCATTTTAATCTGAAACACGAAATGTAAAGAATTAAGCAACAATTCAGGTCAAAATGCACTAGAAAGTACCTGAAATCTGATTAAAAAGTCTAATGAAAACTGTATAATCCACGGATTATGAAATACCCCCAAACTAAAGATATGCTCGTCCCCGAGCATACGGTACAAAACTAACAGAAACAAAGACAACAAACAACGAACAAAAACACAAAACACACACAACAAAACTGGAAAATGAACAAAACCAACAAGACTCAACTCTACAAATGAATTGCCTAGAAATTGCACAAGTCTCAGAAGTTGTTGAAAAATTATTATTAGGAAATGTTCAACACTCCAAGAAGTTATAAGCATTATCGACTGTCTTCCTCAATCGGTCCACCGAGTAGGTGATCCCCACTTCAATCCACATTCCAACTTCCCAGATTATTTTATGCAAAAATGTAAAGTTTATCAAATGGTGGCAGACTCCATAAGCCTAAATATCAAACTACTCTTCACTAATGAGGACTAGACAAAGATAAGAATCAAAAGGTCTTTAAAAGCTTGTAACGTTAGGCTCGAGTAGTGGGTTCCAAGAAAAAGGATAGGAATAACAAAGTAAGAAAACTCGGTTTTCCTAATGCAAAACTAAAATCACATCGAACTCCACTTCTTCTCAACCACCAATTGATATGTCCACTAATTCACAACCCTCAAACGTGTATCTTTCTTATTTTGGATGCCATAAATGCGGGGAAAATTCGTTTAAGGTGTACGTGGTGTTGTTAAACCAGAGGTCGCCAAGTACTGCTAGGCAGTTTTTAAGGCGATTACTGGTTTCCAGCCGGTATACCCTTAAACTAGGCAGAATTCGTTTTTTTTTTTTTTTTTTTTTTTTTTTGAACATAAACAATTCAATTGAATGAGGTGACTACCTCTTTTGTTATTATTTCTTCTCTCCAACCCCCAAACTATTCTTTTGGCCTTTCGTACATCTCTTCCCATTCTTTGTTTGCATTAGGACCAAATTCTCCTAAGGGTACGATAAATGTTTAGGGTATAAGGATTGGACAATTTTGTTGTTTTCCAAGAAAAGTAAAGCAAAAAATAATCATACAACTCAAATGGTGACTAGGGACAATTTCATTCATGGGTCGGCTAGAAAGGCTCACATTTCGAAAAATGCCTAAATCATCTTCTCAACCATGTCTAATCCTAGATTTCGCCTCAAGCACTTCTCTACTAATTCTAAGTCCACCACCATTATCAAACTTCACCTAACCACATAAATGAATCTAACACTACCGAAATAAATAAAAATTGTGGCTGAACCCCTCAACAAACCTCAATAAAAATCCAGTCAATACACAAAAACTTAAAGCAATGCTTAACATTTCTCAACAATAAAATTGCAACAACCCTATTCTCATCATTATTTATACATTCACATCGCAAACAAATCAAACTAAAGAAGGAAATTTTTTTTTTTTTTTTTTAACATTTAAGGTGTACGCGGCGTTGTTATACCAGAGGTTGCCAAGTACTGCTAGGCAGTTTTTAAGGCGGGTTCTGGTTTCCAGCCAATATACCTTTAAACTCGGTTTTATTTCTATTTCCTACCCCCAAACTAAACATGACATTGTCCCCAATGTTCCATTATGCAAAAATCAGGAATAGAAAATCAAAATAACAAAGGTACGAGAAAACTCCCTGGTTAATCCGTAAAGTGTCGCTCCACAATGAACACCCGGTCTCGGACTTTTCATCACCCAGAATCTTCAAAACAATTGAAATTGTGGTGTCCCTTGTGTTAGCACACATTCACAACTAACTTGAAAATATTACAACCTAATCTCGTCCTTTCAACAGCTACAAATTAAAAGAAATAACTAAAACAACTAAACAAATCCAAAACAGAAATAAAACTGAGTTTAATGAACAGCCAAATCAAATAAAAACAAAAAAAAAAAAAAACATAAAGACAAACAAAAACAGGTGCTCTGGCTCATTCTTCTTCTTCCTCTTCTTCCTCTTCATTCTCCTCTTCTTCTGACTCGGAGCCCATCCACTCATCTAAGTCCCAGTCTGCCTATTGGTATGCTGAAGTGTCAACGTTGAGCTCTTTAAAGCTATTCTTCTGCATCTCATACATCATCTGGGTCTGCTCAACCAACCAATCCTGACGTTTTGCCATATGTTTCATTAAACCCATCATCTGCTACATCATCTCTTTCTGTGTAATTGTGGAGCTGGATGATGTGGCAAGGCCTGTTCTCTGCCTTTTTTCCCCTGCTCTTGGTTGCGTAGCTTTTGGACGTCAAGATGCTTCCTATAATACTCTGAGTCTAGAACTGGGGCAGCATGAATATGGTGCTCACCATCCTGAACCTCGACTCCCTCTCTAAGGCACAAGGCTGTGATGAGATGTGGGAAACAGTAACTTGTTCGCCCTGGTTTGGAGGCCTGCTTAATGTTGTTCCAGATCATGTCTCCCACATCGATACTCTTCCCTGTGGCAATAGAGTAAAGCAATACTGCCTTCTCGTGAGTAACTATGCTGTAGTGCGATTCTGGCATCAATTTCGCACTGACAAAATATTGCCACAGTCAAGCCATCGATGTCAACTGAGTTCCCTTGAGAGTCTTCTTTTGTTTCTTCGATATTGCCCAATCTGCATCCGGTTTTGCAATGATAGGAAGGATGATACTATCCTCAAACTGTGATCTCTTAAATTGTACGTACTCATCGTGGAAAATTTCAAGCAGGTTATAGAACTGATTGATCACCCTTTCCGTAAATGGCACATCAGCCCCTCTTACAAAAACTGTACCTTCCTAACAATTCGGGAGATTGGCATAGAACTCCTTTACTAGTGGCTCTACAGCCGGTTGTGTAGGAGCACTCATGAACAATTCCCATCGTCTCCCTCAACTCCAATCCAAAGCCTAATTCGCGCTCAATCCGCGCTCAGGAATAATACCCTTATCCTTTCTTTGGATTGCCCCCTCATACCTTTTACGGGCTTCCTCATTAACAAAACAGTTGTCAATTTTCTTTCCTTTGCCCTTTCCCTTGTATGGATGCTTAATTTTGGCAGGCATTGTACACAATTAAAGTTCACTCAAAAATTATACCCTAACAATTCAAACCTAGTTGTTCTACACAATCAATTCAATTCTGCAAAAAAAAAAAAAAAAAAAAAAAAAAAAAAAAAAAAAAAAAAAAAGAGAAACCACACTTCCAAAAATTCACACTTTACCCCCCAAACTTCAAATTTTCAAATCTGCACAAACACTCCAAATTTTCAAAACCCACACTCCTAATAATCACCCAATGCACGAACTACCCTTCTTCTAACAAAATCAATGCTCAAAATCACCCAAATTCCACAACTCAATCGCAACAAAAATTTTCAGATCTACAACTAAAACTCGAAATTGTGCGATAAAAAGGTTAGGGAACCTAAGATCTTACCAAAATGAAGGAGTATTCGCCACCAATTGAACAAGAAACAACCCAGATTGAAAAGCCCCAAATTCTTGATCCAAAATTTTTCGTGAAATTTTCACGAAAATTGTTGTTGAAATTGGTTGTTTTGGTATTTAGGAATGTTATGGAGTAAGAAATTTGGTTGGAAAAGCACTAGGGAGCAAAAGATTGAATTTTGAAAATTTTTCTCTCAGGTGAAAATGAAGAGTTGCGTGAAGAATGAAAAATAAAAGTGGGTATTTATAGAAAAGTATCGTCGTCGCGGCGAAGAAAGACGTTCTTCGTTCATGAACCCTAAAAACCAAACCCAGGTTTCGCCGCGACGAAGAAAAATTCTTCACCGAGGTGAAAACATACAGAGGCCACTCGCCTCGGTGAAGAAAGTTCTTTGCCGTGGCGACAATGCCTTAGAAAAAAAATTTAAATTTCCATTCTACTTTCTTCGCCGGGGCAAAAACCTCCAGGAGCTCCCACAATTTTCATGCTACTTCACCTCGGCGAAGAACAATCTTCGCCGCGGCGAAGTCTAGGACTTTCACAACATGTTTTTCTACACAATGCTTCGCCGCGGCGAAGAATACTTCTTCGCCCCGGCGAAGTCTGGAGCATTCGAATTCCTTTCTTTTGCTAAAAACGTCACCTGAAACACCCAAAAACACACACTTAAAAATTCATAAAAACTTATAATGAAATTAAACAAAATCAAACAACCAAAATGAAAAGCAACTAGTTAAAAACACTTG
Source organism: Pistacia vera (assembly GCF_008641045.1). Taxonomy (NCBI): domain Eukaryota; kingdom Viridiplantae; phylum Streptophyta; class Magnoliopsida; order Sapindales; family Anacardiaceae; genus Pistacia; species Pistacia vera. The sequence continues at coordinate 1,549,186 of NW_022195779.1, forward strand.
GGTTGCCTCCCAAGAAGCGCTTGTTTATAGTCGATAACTCGACTCTCTCAATCCTTCAAATTGGGATGTCAAGCCAGATTGGGATGGATTTGCAACTCATCATCCCATCTATGTAGGGCTTCAATCTCTGTCCATTCACCGTAAAGGTACCTTTTTCTTCATGTGACACTTCCACTACTCCGTATGGGTGAACTCTTGTCGCTGTGAACGGTCCAGACCATCTAGACTTAAGTTTTCTGGGAAAAAGCCTAAGTCTAGAGTTGAACAACAACACCTTCTGCCCTACTTCAAAATCCTTCTTCCGGATATGCTTGTCATGCCACCTTTTTGTCTTCTCCTTGTAAATCCGGGCATTTTCATATGCTTCGAGACAAAACTCATCGAGTTCATTCAAAGTCAACATTCTTTCTTCTTCAGCGGCTTTCAAGTCCATGTTTAGCTGTTTGACTGCCCAGTATACTTTATGCTCGAGTTCAACTGGCAAGTGGCACGCCTTCCCATAAACCATCCTAAATGGAGACATACCAATCATAGTCTTAAAGGCAGTTCGATAAGCCCATAATGCATCATCCAATTTCCTTGACCAATCTTTCCTAGATGCATTAACTGTCTTTTCCAAAATCCCCTTGAGTTCTCTATTCGACAGTTCCACTTGCCCGTTCGTTTGTAGATAGTAAGGTGTTGCAACTCTATGTGTCACTCCATACTTACTCAACAGTGCATCCATTTGCCTATTGCAAAAGTGAGATCCTCCATCACTAATGATTGCCCGTGGTACCCCAAACCTTGAGAAAATATTCTTTCTCGCAAACTTAATCACTACCCTAGCATCATTAGTCGACAATGCAACTGCTTCAACCCACTTCGACACGTAGTCCACCGCCACCAAAATATATGTGTTCCCAAAAGAACTTAGGAAAGGACCCATGAAATCAATCCCCCACACATCAAAAAGCTCAACCACCAAGATGTTGTTCAACGGCATCTCATCTCTTTTTGAAATATTACCTACCTGTTGACATTGATCACACTCCTGAATCATCCAGAAAGAATCCTTAAAGAGGGTTAGCCAATAAAAACCCGATTGTAAAACCTTGGCTGCTGTTCTAGCTCCTCCAAAATGGCCACCTACTCCCCTCTCATGACAATGCCGTAGAATGCTTTCCATCTCCTCCTCCGGGATGCATCTCCGTATCATTTGACCAGCACAGTGTCTGTATAAAAACGGCTCTTCCCAAAAGTAGTACTTCAAATCTAAGAAAAAATTTCTCTTTTGTTGGTACATCATACCACTTGGGAGCACCCTTGATGACAAATAGTTTGCAAAATCCGTATACCATGGTGCTTCTTCCACTCTCATCAACTTTTCATCCGAAAATGTTTCACTAATTGGAAATTCCTCCTCATTTCCCTTGATTGGTCTCTCAATTCTCGACAAGTGATCCGCCACCACATTTTTCGACCCCTTCTTGTCTCGAATTTCCAACTGGAACTCCTGAAGTAGTAAAATCCATCTTATCAGCCAAGGTTTTGCTTCTTGCTTTGCCAATAGGTGCCTGAGTGCTGAATGGTCCGTGTAGACGATCACCTTTGCACCTAACAAATATGAACGAAACTTGTCAAAAGCAAAAACTACAGCCAACAATTCTTTTTCAGTGGTAATGTAATTCAATTGTGCATCAACGAGTGTTTTACTAGCATACTGAATTACATGCAACACTTTGTTTTTCCTCTGTCCTAAAACTACCCCTAAAGCAAAATCACTAGCATCACACATCAATTTGAAGGGTAGTCCCCAATCGGGAACTGCAATAATAGGTGCAGATACTAATAATTTTTTCAAAGTTAGAAAGGCTTGCATGCAATCATCATTAAAGTAAAAAACAACATCTTTATTCAACAAATTGCAAAGGGGTTTAGAAATCTTAGAAAAATCCTTGATGAAGCGTCTGTAAAACCCTGCATGCCCCAAGAAACTTCGAACTGCTTTGACATTTGATAGTGGTGGCAACTTCTCAATCACTTCTGTCTTTGCTCGATCAACTTCTATCCTATCCTTGGAGATCGTATGCCCGAGCATATTCCCTCTTGGACCATGAAGTGACATTTCTCCCAATTCAGCACCAAGTTTGTCTCCTTACATCGCTGCAAAACAAGAGAAAGATTAGTTAGATAGTTATCAAATGATGAACCAAAAATTGAGAAGTCATCCATGAAGACTTCTATAAACCGTTCCACCATGTCTCCAAAGATTGACATCATGCATCTTTGAAATGTTGCTGGTGCATTGCATAACCCAAAAGCATCCTTCGGTAAGCAAAGGTGCCATAGGGGAAAGTGAAGGTCATCTTCTCTTGATCCTCAGGAGCGATGGCAATCTGGTTATATCCTGAATACCCATCCAGAAAACAGTAATAGGCATGTCCTACCAACCTCTCCAACATCTGATCAATGAAAGGCAATAGAAAATGATCCTTCCTTATCGCCTCATTCAATTTTCGGTAATCAATGCACACTCTCTAGCCCATCACCGTCCTCGTTACAACTCATTACTCTCATTCTTTACCACCGTGATACCTCCCTTCTTCGGAACCACTTGTACTGGGCTCACCCATGGGCTATCGGAAATAGGATAAATAATCCCCGCATCTAAGAGTTTCACCACTTCCTTCATCGAAGGATTCAATCTCCGTTGTGGTTGCACCCTAGGCTTAATATCATCCTCCATGAGTATCTTATGCATGCAAAATGATGGCGAGATACCTCTAATGTCCGAAATGGTCCATCCAATTGCTAGTCTATGTTCCCTCAACACCCTAATCAATCGCTCTTCCTCTAATGTACTCAAACCTGGACTAATGATCATCGAGAAAGTTTCTAAGTCTCCAAGATACACATATTTGAGGTGGGAAGGTAAAGGTTTCAATTCAAGTTTTGGAGGTTCTTCATTTTTTTCCTTCTCCTTCTCCTTGTCAAAATCAAACTCCTCAAATTCTACCTCTTAACTCTTATCAATCTGTTGAACTGCTTCTAACATCCTAGCACATTCATTACTAGCTGACTCATCTACCTCCACTAATTTTGATTTGGCTATACACGCTTCTAGAGGTAATAGTGGGATGTTCTCTTCAATAGCATCCACAACTAATTTGTCCACCACATTGACGCTAAAACATGAATCCGATTCAACTGGAAACTTCATCGCCTCAAAGACATTGAAAGTTATTGTTTCATCCTGAACTCTCAACAGTAACTTTCCTTCCTGCACATCAATAAGCGCTCTCCCCGTGGCCAAGAATGGTCGGCCCAAAATCAGAGGAATTTCCTTATCCTCTTCCATGTCCAACACCACAAAATCTGCTGGAAAAATTATCTTGCCCACCTTCACCAATACATCCTCTACTATCCCCCTCGGGTGTTTTATTGACCTATCCACTAGTTGCAACGAAATGATCGTTGACTTAAATTCACCAATACACAATCTCCTGAAAACAGAAAAGGGCATCAAATTAATACTAGCTCCTAGATCACACAAAACACGATCAAAAGTAATATCCCCTATAATACAAGGAATAGTAAAACTCCCTGGATCTTTGAGCTTCGGGGGTAACTTTTTCTGGAGGATGGCACTGCACTCTTCCGTGAGCATCACCGTTTCCTCATCTTCTAACTTCCTTTTGTTCGAAAGGATTTCCTTCAGGAACTTCGCATAACTCGGCATTTGCTGTAATGCATCTGCAAAAGGAATGTTAATATGCAATTTTTTAAAAAATTCAATGAACTTTGAAAATTGCTTATCCTGATTCTTTTTCTTCAATCTCTGAGGAAAAGGCACGGGTGGGGTGTGATGTGCCAACTCTGGTGGTATCTCGGGGAATGGCAATTTCTCCTTCTTCTTTTGCCTTTCTTCCTTTTTCTTTTTCTCTTCCTCCAAACCACTTGGTTTCTCTTCAGCAACAATCTCTTCATCAACTTCCTCATCAGAATCTTCCTTTCCGGTTTGCTCAACCTCCTTGGTAGCTTGCTCTACCTCTTCCAAAACTGTCCCACTTCTCAAAATTATGGCATTTGCTTGCTCACGTGGGTTAGTCATCGTGTTGCTTGGTAAAGAACCTTGAGGTCTCTCATTTAGCTTCTCGGCCAATTGGCCCATCTGTACCTCAAGATTCCGAATGGACGCCCCTTGATTTCTAAAATTTGTCCTCGTCTCATTCATGAAACCCGTGGTCTCCTGCATGAATTTTCCAAACATGTCTTCCAACTTTGTTACTCTTCCATCTCCCGGTTGATTATTCACCCCTGGTTGGTTGTTTGGCAATGTTCTTTGATTCCATTGACTATTTTTCTAGTTCTGATTTCCCCAAGCCAGATTTGGATGATTTCTCCAACACGGATTGTATGTGTTAGAGTACGGGTTGTTTGGTTGCCTCTGATTTCCTGCCAAGTAGTTCACTTGCTCCATTGATGAAGATGACGAAGCAAATGTGCTCCCAACTTGACACTTGCTGCTCACATGGTTTCCTGCACAAAAATCACAAGTTAGTTGAGGTGCTTGAATGGAGTTTACATGCATAGTTCCCAACTGTTTCTGAAGTGCAGTGAGTTAGGCTGAGATGGCTGTAAAGGCATCAACTTCATGAAGACCCAAAGATTTTCTTGGTGTTGCTCTCTCGTTTGGTCTTTGATAATTGTTGCTTGCCAAAACCTCAAGCAACTCATAAGCCTCTTCTGGTGTCTTGTTTTGCAAGGCCCCTCCTGAAGCTGCATCTACCATGGTTTGCACGTTACCCATTAGTCCATTGTAAAATGTTTGGACTTGAAGCCAAACTGGCAAGCCATGGTGTGGGCATTTCCTCATTAACTCCTTGTATCTCTCTCAAGCCTCATACAATGACTCAGACTCATCTTATAGAAATGATGTGATGTCATTTCTCAATTTTGCTGATTTAGCTGGAGGAAAGAACTTGCTAAGGAATTTCTGTGCTAGATCATTCCAAGTTGTTACAGTTCCTGGTGGTAATGCCATTAACCACCCCTTGGCTTTATCCCCTAATGAGAATGGGAATAACCTCAACCTAATGGCGTCATCTGACACTCCGTTCGACTTGAAGGTGTCACAAATTTCCAAGAAATTTGTAATATGCTGATTCGGATCTTCCTTCAAATCACCATTAAATCTAACCGACTGCTAGATCATCTGGATGATTTCCGGCTTGATCTTGAAGTTGTTGGCTTGCACCGTAGGTCTAGTAATACTCGACCGACTACCATTCACTGTGGGAACTAAAAATTCCCTCAATGTCCTATTTTCTGGTTCTGCCATTTCAACAACTATTTCTTCTACTTCAACAACTAAATCTTCTCTTTCTTTTTTCTCTCTATTACGTCGTCTGACAGTTCTCTCAATCTGAAAATCAACAGGAACCACTGGTTGACGTCTCGCTCTTCGCATAAACTGCAACAACAGAAATGAAGGAAAGTGAGATCACAACTCAACTGAAAATTAAAAGCAAGAATAAAACAAATAATGATAAAAACAAAAATAAAAACTCCAATCTAGCTAACTATAGAAAGGCTCAATGTTAACTTAAAACAATCCCCAGCAACGGTGCCAAAAACTTGGTGCGTGTTTCCTACAACATGCAAATGTAGTAAGTATACTAGTCGCACAAGTAATAGAGTGATGAGTGAGTATCGTTCCCACGAGGATTGTTAGCTAAGCACTAAGCTTCCTACTATTCTCAAGTTGGAGCAATCGATTTCTTTTGGATTAATGGGAGCAATTTTAATTAAAGGAAACAAAATCTGAAAGTACAGACTAAAATTTAACTATGAAATGCGAGATGAAGAAATACGGATAAAATCAATTCAATTAAAAAGGGTAGAGTTTTGACTTCATTCGGACTTAATGGGTTAAACCTAAAAATTAAACTACATTCACATTCATATGCATTGGTTGTAAATCGAACTCACTAAGGTGTTAAACATACCTTCTCAGGCTATGTTTTCCTATTCTTCCTTATTAGCTTTCCGCACCCAACAATTTGAAAGTTAACAATTCCAAACTCATTAAGCATAAGAATCCTACAATGCTTTCATTAATTCTTGAATCTATGTCTAGCATCCAATACTATAATGGTGGTTACCCAAGAAGCCTAACATGATTCATTTCTCAATCTCATCATGTTCATCACATAAAGCATTAAAACTCAGAGCAAACACACAAGCAAAGCATAGTCATATGAACATAAAACAATCAATCACTTAACCCATTAAAATCCGAATTACAATCAAAACCCTAACCCAAAATGGGTTAGTTCATAGCTAAATCAACACTACAATTAAGAAAAACGATAATATTCAAGTTCAACATAATGAAAAGTAAGAGAAAGGACAAGAAATCTCCCCAAATGAGGAATCCCTTGGTTCAAAATCGAATCTTCACCCTTCTAATCACTAAATCTCTCTAAGCTTAATCAAAGAAAATGTAAAAGCTGCTAAACCTACTTCCTAGACCCCCCTGACAAAAAGGCTAAGTGTTTCTTTTATAGCTTGCCCAAAATCCTAAGAAAAACACGCACAAAGTAAAATTGTGCGTTTCACAAAATTGGAATTTACGACCGTCGCCGCGGTGAAGAACCAAACAGATCTGGTGCGTGACTGGCTCACTTCGCCGCGGCGAAGCTTCTTGAAAAGTTCTGAAATTATAGAACTGCCACTCTGCTTGCATCTTCACTTGATTCTTCGATTCTCGATGCTCTCCCTTTGGAACAAGCCTCACCGTGCTTTATCCTACTTCAGAACTCTCCTAACTTCTGAGATCCGCTAACTTCTGAGTCAAAAATTTCCAATTTTGTCCTTATTTGCTCAAAATGTCCATTTTAACTTGAAACACGAAATGTAAAGAATTAAGCAACAATTCAGGTCAAAATAAACTAGAAAGTACCTGAAATCCAATTAAAAAGTCTAATGAAAACTGTATAATCCACGGATTATCAATGTGTATATGACACAACCTGATGGTTTCATTCTCGATGGACAAGCTAATGACTATGAGATTTGGCAAATGAATGTCATAGCTGCTTTCCTAAATGGAAACCTTGAGGAGGATAGGTATATGACACAACCCAATGGTAGGGGTGACCACAGGTAGCGGGTAGAACTGGAACCAGAACTTACTCGGAACTGGTACTATGCGGGGAGGTTCCGGTTCCATTTTATTGGAACCGACACTGTGCGGTTCTGATTCCAATTCTTATGTGTGGAGGAACCAAAACTGGGAAAAAGAACCTAAAACGGGTACCCGATTTGGAACCTGTAGCGGGTACCCGATTTGGAACCTGTAACGGGTACCGGATTTGGAATCTATTTGGAACTGATTTTTGGAACCTGTTTTGGAACCTATTTTGGAACCTAGGCTCCAATGAAATATTTGTGAATAATGGGGGGTTTCATTATTTTACATATAAAAAATTTAAAATAGAAAAACTTAAAATTTTAGAATAACCTAATCAAATAAATATACAATGATACTTATTACATATAAATTATATCATATTAAAAACTTTAATAAATTATAATATATTAACATTAAAGTTTTGATTAATTAAGTGTATAATTGGAATTAGGATCCAATTAAAAATGTTTTAATGTTATTAAAAGAATCATTTTTGAATAAAATAGTATATTTGATTGAATAATAATATATTTAGTTATTTACTTCAATTATCAAGTTCTAAGTATATCTATAGTAAATTAGCAATTAATTAATTATATATGATAAATTGATAAATATTAATAAATTTAATTACTAGTTAAATATCATACTTAATCAATTATAACATTACATTATAGTTAAATGATTACTTAATTAATTATAATTTTATAACATTACTTAATTGATTTATAGTATAATAATTATAACATTACTTAATTATTACTATTAATTAATTGACTTATAACATTTAGTATATTACTTAATTAAATAATTAGAAAATTAATTTTATAGCATTACATTATAGATTATAGAATAATTAATTAATTACTTAATTAATTAAACATTTCATTACAACATTAGTACAATACTAATTAAATGATTAAAAATTTAATTAATTATAATATTACATTAAAGATTTATAGTATGATTACTTAATTCACTATAACATCATTACATTATAGTATGATCACATAATTAATTTAATATTACATAATTAAATGATTACTTAATTGATCATGACATTTAATATAAACATTAGTAATTACTAATTTAATAAATAACATTAGCACAATACTTAATTAAATGATTAGATATTTAATTAATTATAACATTACATTATAAATTTACAGTCCGATTATTTAATTAATTGTAACATTAATTAAACTTTGCTTAATTAATTATAACTTTCTATTATAAAATTAATTATAATATTATTTAAAGATTTAAGTATGATTACTTAATTCATTGTAACATTTCATTATAGTATGATTACATAATTAATTATAACATTACATAATTAGATGATTATTTAATTGATTAGACATTAATTATAAACATTAATTATAATATTACATTATAAATAATGATTACTTAATTAAATGATTAGAAATTTAATTAATTAAACATTACATTATAGTAAATAATTACTTAATTAAATTATAACATTATACATTACGTTTATATGATCACTTAATAATTATAGTATTACATAGTTAAATGATTACTTAATTAGTTATAAATTTATAACATTACATTATAAACATTAGTAATTTACTACATTATTACATTATTTAATTAATGATTAAAATTTTAATTAATTATAATATTACATTAAAGATTTATAGTATAATTACTTATTCACTATAACATTACATTATAGTAGAGTTAGGCAAGGGACCGTCCTTTGCAGACCCAGGCCTGGGCCCGTTTGGGCCTGGGCCTGTTTGGGACTGGTCCCTTGGACTGGTCCCAAATGGGACCAGTCACTCATGCCTGGGACCGGTCCCAGGCCCATGAGAAAAACCAGGACCCGAACCAGGCCTTAGGCCTGGTCGGGACTTCCCATGGGGTTTGAAAAATTTTATTTTCCCCCCTCATTTTTTTTATATTTTGGGGCAAAACGAAATTTTATAGGAGGTTTTTAGTATTTTTTAGGGGTTGATTAGTAAGTTTCTAAAATTTAAATATTTTAAAAAATAATAAATTAATATTTAATTTTATTTTTAACATAAATATAATATTCACATTTCACACATTCACGCTTCATAAAAACAATTAAATATTTTTTTATTAAATTATTCATCTTCAATTTCATCGTCAACACTAGTTACATTATTCAAATCTGTATTCCTAAAAAGTTCGAGTAGTTCGGGATCTTCGGGTGCTGTTGTAGTTTTCTTTTTGCATGATTCCAACCCGTAAACACGTTGTCACTTCATCATTCCATCGTTAAAGAACATCTTCTGTCTTCAACAATCCGACCAGTCGTTGAAAATGTTACTCGGATGCAATTAGAAACCGGTACGATAAATGTCACGTGCCATTTGGGATATATGGGGAATTGACTTTCTTGTTGGTTCCACCATTGAAGAATATCCATGTCAAGTTGCTCCTTCATCGTCATAAAGGTCAAGTCCACCTGTAGGTAGCTAGTCATCTCATTTGGTCTATGTATGTACGAGCTGGAGCTTCCGCCACGTCCCACATACTTGATCCTTGAGGGGGGCTACATCAAGGTCCTGTCGTCTCTCCTAGACGTTCCACTTCCACTTCCACTTCTACTTCCATTGTATCTGTTCTCATATAAAGAAAAAAGCCTATCCAATTTGTGTTTAAAGTCAGTCAAATAAGACTTTAATCATGTCCTAAATAATGCCTAACTCAGTAATACACCGTTAACTACGGATATTTAAACCTGTTCTAGAAAAGGGCCTAATCCATATAAAAATGAATATCTCACCATATCTCTATATTTTTCTTCCATACTTGAACAATTTCACTTAAAATGTTATCATATCTATATTGAGCAAAAGTTTTAGCAATTTGAACTAAAATATCTACCACAAATTAGTAGTTGGATATAAATACCACCTAATGTATTAGTAGCATCATAAAAAATTTTAAGAAATGAATAAAAAGTTCACAAACCGCCCAATCATCATAGTCAACAACTTCCTCTGGATAGTTCTTCCGGTTGACGAAACTGTAATTTGTTTCACGATTGGCAAAGCTTTTTCCAACATCAAGTAGGTAGAGTTCCAACAGATAGGCATGTTTGTACATAACTTCAAAGGTCAAACCGGTGGCTCCTCTTGCTTACAATATTTGACGTACTCCTGTCATCTTTTATTGCTACCACCGACGATAAATCCGTAGCTCTACGCACCCTCTCCATCTTTGAATGTACAGCATCTAAACCTACTTTAACTATCAAATTGATGATGTGACAAGCACATCTCTAGTGATAAAATTTGCCTTCACCAAGCGGATCCAATTTCTTTTCAAATAAAGAGATTGTCGCGGTGTTAGCAGCTGCATTTTCAAGCGTTAGCGCTACAACTCTATCAGTTAATATATTCTTGCAAAACTGCAAGAATTGTAAAATAAATAGTTTCAGCACTATGTTTTTCATATATGGTTTAAAACCTATCAATTTTTGTTGTAACCCCAATTATGATCTAAGAAATGTACTGTGACAGTTAAAAAATCGGTTTTTGATCTACAAGCCCATATGTCTGCTGTAAGTGCAATAGATATATTCCAAAATTTTGAAATTCATTTTTAAGTTTATTATTTATTTTGTTATAAAGTTTTAGTATATCTCTTCTACTTGTAGTTCTACTCACAGGGGTATATGCTGGACAATGCAGTTTTAACCATATTAACAAAAAAGGATTTTCAGATAAACAAATGGGAGAGTCCGTAGCAACTATATATCTTGCTATTTCCTCTCGTGCAACATGTGTATTTTATTGCCATGTTGAGAGAGTTGAGGATTGTGGATTAAATTAAGTGAGTTTGAATTTGCTACCTGATCCGCTTGAAGATGAATTTATTTGGGGATCTTCTCTCTACGTGTCGTCGCTCGTCGAAGTCCCCTTCTCAGCCCCAATATGTTCCACATAAATTACATATCCCACACGATTCTTCCCCCTCCCCATTTGTCTTTGGCCGTTTTGATTTGGTGAAGTATCGCCAGACATCGGACACGACCCTCTTTGACGGTCAAGGGTTGGGCTATGTCCTATGCCTGTTGACTCGCAGCTCACATGTGTTTGGCTACCACCTCGTCCCGACCGAATGTGGTTGTGGAATTACAACTGCATCCTCTGGAGGAAATGGTGAAAATGATTGAGGCTTCAATTTCTTCGGTGATGGAACGTAAAACTCATTTGGGGAAGACATTATAATTATGATAAATATAAATAATTAAATGAAAAGAAATTAAATAATAATATGAAATTATGATAATTGAAAATAGAAAAAAAATTTGAATAATATAAAAATAATTATAATAAAATTGAATGAGAAATTGATTGGAGATTTGGAGTAGAGAGATTGAGAGAATGAAAGAATAGAGATTGATTGGGGTGAAAAAAATTAAAGGTTTTAGGGTTATTTATGAGTGTAGTTGTGGGGGGAAAATAAAAAAATACTTATAATTATATAATTATAACCGTTGGTGTGATTTGACCGTTGGCAGCCAACGGTTAAATTTATTTTTTTTTTAATAAATTTTGTAAAATTTGATTTTAGTCCTTTAATTTTACTTATTTTAGGGGGTTTAATGTAATTTTACATAGGACTAAAATGATAAAAGGTAAAAAAATTTGGGCCTAGGCCCGGCCTTGGAGGAGGGCCCAATGGAGGGCCCGGGCCCTCCTCCTTAGGCCTGGTCCCGTTTTGGGACTAGCCCTCCTAGGACCAGTCCTCTCAAGGACCGGTCCTCTCAAGGACCAGTCCTAGGATCGGTTTTTGGAGTTGAGCTTTTGGGCCCGGTCCCAAATGCCGAGCTCTACATTATAGTATATCACATAATTAATTATATATTACATATTAAATAATTACTTAATTGATTATGACATTATATTATAAACTTAGTTATTACTAATTTACTACATAAACATTAGCACAATACTTAATTAAATGATTAGAAATTTAATATTATAACATTACATTATAAATTTATAGTACGATTACTTAATTAATTATAACATTTATTATAAACAAATAATTATAATATTATATTAAAGATTTATAATATGATTACTTAATTCATTATAGTATGATTACATAATTAATTATAACATTACAACTTACATGATTATTTAAGTGATTATGACATTATATTATAACACATTATTATAACATTCCATTATAAACAAATGATCACTTATTAATGATAATAAATTTAATTATTAAGCATTATATTATAGTTAAATAATTACTTAATTAAATTATAACATTATTACATTACATTATATTAGATCACCTTAATTAATTATAGCATTACATAACTAAATGATTACTTAATTAGTTATAAATTTATAACATTACATTATAAACATTAGTAATTTACTACATTATTACATTACTTAATTAAATAATGATTAAAAATTTAATTAATTATAAAATTACATTATAGAGTTATAGTATGATTACTTAATCAATTATAACATTCCATTATAAATATTAGTATATTAATTAAATGATTAGAAATTTAATTAATTACAATATTAAATTATAGATTTATAGTATGATTACTTAATTCATTATAACATTACATTATAGTACAATCACATAATTAATTATAATATTATATAATTAAATGATTACTTAATTGATTATGACATTATATTATAAATATTAGTAATTTACTACATAAACATTAACACAATACTTAATTAAATGATTAGAAATTTAATTAATTATAACATATTAACATTGCATTATAAACAAATGATTACTTAATTAAATTATTACGTATTTAATTATAACATTAGTACATTACATTATATTATGATCACTTAATTAATTATAGCATTACATACTTAAATGATTACTTAATTAGTTATAAATTTATAACATTAAATCTAATTAATTGTAACATTACATTATAAATTTATAGTATGATTATTTAATTAATTATAATATTACATTATAAACATTAGTACAATATTTAATTAAATAATTAAAAATTTAATTAATTATAACATTATATTATACATGTATAGTATGATTTCTTAATTAATTATAACATTACATTATAATTAAATAATTACTTAATTAATTACCATATTATTATATTACATTATAAACATTAACAATTTATAATATTAAATTAACAATTTACAGATGAATAATTGTTTGTGTCTTGGTTTTAATTGAGAAATTTTTTGTGAATTGTGATGAATTGATTGAATTCAAGTGTTGCCTAGAGATTAGAGGATTTATGAGTTACATTGGACACAAATGAATGAGTAATCAAAATTTGTTAGGGGTGTATTTGTAAACTTTTAAGGTATTTTTGTCATTTTTTAAACTAATAGGGGGTAATTGATTTTTTATAGGGTACCCGAGAAAGGAACCGAAACCTGCATTTTAGGTTCCAGTTCCTTGAATTTAAGAACCTGCACTATGCAGTTCCAGTTCTGGTTCCTTTTTTTGGGAACTGCATTGTGCGGTTCCGGTTCCCCCGAAAAATACAGGGTACTCGGAACCACTCACCCCTACCCAATGGTTTCATTCTTGATGGAAAGGCTAATAAGTTATGATAGTTGTAGAGGTCCATATATGGACTCAAGTAAGCTTTAAAGAGCTGGAACATTTGTTTTGATGAAGTCGTAAAAGAATTCGATTTTATCAAGAACGAAGATGAGGCTTATGATTACAAGAAGGTAAGTGGGAGCGTAGTGTCATTCCTAGTATTGCATGTCGATGACATACTTCTGATCGGGAATGACATACCGAACTTGCAATTTGTAAAGACTTGGTTATCCAAGTACTTCTCCATGAAAGACTTAAGAGAAACAGCCCACATTCTCGGAATGAAGATCTATCGTTATAGATCGGGTAGGTTTCTTAAACTAAGTCAGAGTACATAGACAAGGTATTGAACAAATTTAGTATGAAAAAAAATCCAAAAAGGGATTTCTTCCGATGGCACATGGTGTCTATCTCTCTAAGGATATGTGTCTTTAACCACACGATGAGAGAGATAGAATGAAGATGATCCCACATGCTTTAGCAAGTGGATCCATCTTGTTTGCTCAGATTGATATCTAATGTGCATCAAGCACTTGTAATGGATATTAATCACACTCAAGTGAGCAATGCCATGTTGTATGCTCGGATTGATGTCTCATGTGTACCAAGCACTTGTAGGGGATATCAATCATATCCAAGTGAGCGATGTTGTGATTGCATGCTCTGACTGATAGCTTATGTGCATTAAGCACTTATAGAAGATATCAATAGGATCTAAGTGAGCAATATGTTATGTACTTAGATTGAGTCTTGTGTGTATTCAGCACTTGTAAAAGATATCAATCAGATCCAAGTGAGTGACACTGGATGAGTGTCAATGGACATCCTTAAGTACTTGAAAAGGCTTAAGAATATGTTCTTGGATTATGGAGGGGAAGATGAGCTCATTGTAAAAGAATACAGTGATGCTATTTTCCAAACGGATAAAGATTATTATAGTTTGCAATTTGGGATTGTATTGTAACAACTGCTGAAAACTAGTACAATGCATGCATAATTACAATATAAAATTGGGCCCAAAAAATTTCTTTTCATTAGAAATCATATGTCTTTTATACACAAAGATTACT